>NC_081438.1:14916854-15000114 GCF_949786415.1 Peromyscus eremicus | reverse complement strand
TGTTTTCAGTGTCTCACAGTGTCACTCCAGACCAGGCCATCACCTAGAGGAGACATCCACACCCTTCCCAGCTGTGGTGTCCACGGATGCTCAGTCCAGTGTCCTATGAAGGGCAACAGGGAATGTGGCCACTGTGTCTGGCCTCTCTTGCCCTGTGTTTTGGGGGTTTTTCTAGTGGGGGATGAGGGTCAGGGCTCCACGATGTGGATGTCACGTTTTGCCCTGTGTTCCTTCAGCATCAGTCTGTGGTATCTGTGTGGCTTAAGCAGTTTGTCAGGAACACTCATGAGTGGGTTGCTCTGGGGTGTATTCCTCATTCCTCGTGAGTATGATTTAGCTCAATGTGGGGCTAGTGGGAGCCTTGTTTTTGTGTTGATGTTTTGTAAATGGTCACACTACGTAGCCCAGGTTGGCCTTGAACTTACACAGTCTTCCTGCCCAGACTCCCCAGCACTGGGGTGACAGTGTCTTGCCACCGAGCCTGGGCATGACCGTTAGAGGAGTTGTCTGTCCATCTTCCTAAGTGTGTGTCAGTATTTTATTTCAGTTTGAGTTTGCCAAAGCTGGCCATTAAAATGGCCACGGGCAACTGGGTGGTGGCGGCGCGGGTCTTTAATCCAGCACTCAGGTGTCAGAGGCAGGCAGATCTCTATGAGTTTGAGGCCAGCCTGGTTTACAAAGAAATTCCAGGACAGCCAGGGCTGTGACACAGAGAAACCCTGTCTCGAAACATCAAGAAAAAAAAAAAAGAAGAAGAAAAGAAAAACAGCTAGGGCGAGTGAATGACGGGATATCCGGGATATGCTGGTAAAACCCAAGGTGGAGCATGTGGCCAGATGGAGCAGGGGTCAAGTGAAATCTGGCGAGGACAGCAGCAAAGGAGTCCCTGCCATGGGTGTGGACAGGTGGGACGGAGGGATGGAGGACTCAGGGTGACCTGTTCTTCCTGTCCCCCTGTGTGCCTCAGGCGGCTTCAGCAGGCGTCATCCTGTCCGCTCTCCCTGCTTGGCTGAGCATGTGGCAGATGCGGGGCAGTAGGCTGCTACCCGCAGGGCCTGTCGCACGCATGGCCCTGCCACAGCGGCGTCTGTGCCCCTCCATCTGCGGAGGGAGGCATGCGCTCTTCTGCTGTGCCCCCTGTGGCTCCAGCCATGTCCCAGCTGTCAGCCCTTCTCACCCCGAAGGCTGGAGTGTTCCGGCTTACGTGTTTTCATGTGCTTGAGTCGGGATGGCCACCATACCCAGGAGCACACAGCCCCCCCACCCCCACCCCCACCCCCGGTGCTTTCGAGAACCCACCCCGGATTTGTCCTCTGTCCAAATTCTAGGGCTGTAGCCCACAGCTCAGCCCCCATCATTGAGATAATGAATCTTGCCCACCCCACCCCACAGGACAGGACAGGACGGAGCCCAGAACCGTACTTGGGCCCAGCAGACACAGGCTCCAGTTAGTGGAGTCCTTGGCCCCGTCCCAGGGGCCCAGCCTGCTCTGGGTTTGGGACGCGCATAATCTCTAAGGAATCTCTCAGTGTCCTTCCACCCTGATCCGGTTGAGTCTGTGGCCTTCTGGCCACTCCCTCAGGGCCCGAGTGGCCTAGGCACCCGGTTAGGGCTTTTCAGCTGCCTCTCTGCCCTGAGGCTGTGTTGGAGCGTTGGTGTGTGGGGGCCAGAGAAGTGCTGATACCCAGCAGTGTGTGTTGGCTGGGGCACACGGACCTCTGCTAAGGGCCTCCCTGGTGGGCCCCACCTTCCAGGGCTTGAAGGAGAAGCCATGGAGGCAGGACAGCCCCCTTTCCCAGGAAGGCCCTGCAAGAGCCTGTGGCTGATGCTCCAGCCTGACCTGACGCTTGTCCCTCCCCAGGCTGCTGTCACCAAGGCCCAGCCTCCTCACCCCAGCCGGCGATCCCCGGGCCAGTACCTCTCCCCAGAAGCCGCTGGACCTGAAGCAGCTGAAGCAACGAGCGGCCGCCATCCCCCCCATTGTGAGTAAACCCTGCATCCAAGCGGCCCACCTTGACCTTGACCTTGGCTTCCTGTGTGCTCAGCAGTGCGGGTAGGAGCTCTTCCCAGGCTAGTGGCCCCCAGAGATGGCGATGCGTACGTAGGGCTGGTGATAGGGTAGGAAGACTGGGAGGAGTTGGGAGATCGGGAAGTCTGATGTGAGAGATCGCTCTCCAGAAGTTCTGCCACGTCCCAGACCAGGCAGCTGTGGCCAGCGAGCCCCCAGACCCCAACGACACCTCAGCCAACTAATGTCCAGGCCTTATCAGGTCTATCTTTGGGGCCTTTGGGAATGAACACCTCATTTTCCAAAGACATTTGGCTGCCTGTAGTCCCTTCGGCCGTTTCCCTTTTGAGATTTGGGCTTGGCCTTTCCATTGAAGGCAGCAGTTCAGGGGGATCCAGGCTGGCCTCTCCGTCAGGCTTAAGTGTCGAACATGTATGCCTGGCCTCACTGCCAGCTCCTCAAAGCTCCCTTCTTACTCCCGATTCCCAGTGATGTGGAGTGTCGGGTAGACTGGGCAACAGTGGGTCCCAGCACCCACCTGGCTCAGGGCAGCTGAAACAGTCCCCTCTTTGGTGGTGGTGACCCCTATGTTTGATGTTAAGACTGTCTGCCTCCACATGGGGGCTTTTAAGGGTATGGCTGCCTTTCTCTACCTGGCTTTCATGCCGGCCCTCCACAGCCATTCCGCAACCTGTCAACCTCTGACACGGCACGAGAGTGTTCATGCCCGCCCCGTACCCCCAGCAGGTCACCAAGGTCCATGAACCCCCCCGGGAGGACACAGTGCCCCCAAAGCCAGCTCCCCCTGTGCCTCCACCCACGCAGCACCTACAGCCAGAGGGTGACGTGTCCCAGCAGTCGGGAGGAAGTCCACGCGGCAAGAGCCGGAGCCCGGTGCCTCCTGCCGAGAAAGAGGGTGAGTGTTGAACACAGTGCGGTGAGAGGGAAGGACAACCCTCTCTCCGTGGAGCTCCCGTGGCAGTGCAGACCAGACCGGGGAGGCACAGTTAAGGTAGCAGATCGCAGGGCTTAGCCACAAGCAGCTTGAGCTGGGGGCTCTTGAGAAACTCCTGGTGCGTGTGCGTGTGTGCGCGCGCGTGTGCGTGTGTGTGTGTGTGTGTGTGTGTGTGTGTGTGTGTGTGTGTGTACAGGCACGCACACACATATGTGCATGCAAACACGTCTGTAGCCAGCTTCTCCTTCGGTGTGAATCAGTTCGCATGTGACCTTTGGGCTCCCTGAAGGGACCGTGCCGATCTCTGTCCCGGATCAAGAGCAGGGCTGACCTGAGCTGGACTGGCTAGGCTCTCCCTGGCTAACACACGGCTTGCCCGCTGTCCACACCCCTTCATCTTCAGCACACAGTACAGAGCCTTCCATGTCAGTAGTGGGCGGCATCTGCCAGGGCTCCGTGGTGCTTGGACATCTGTGCTGCACTGGGATTGTCAGAGGGAGGTAAAGTCGCCGCCACCTAAGCTGTGGGTGGCAGGCGGGAGGAACAAGTGGGTCAGGGCGGGGGCAGGGCAGTCTGGGTTGCCTGTCCAGCGAGGATCTGGCAAGGTGAGGTGGGGGTGGGGGATGACGGGAAAAGGCCCTTCGGGGCCTAATAATTGCTAGAGGAGGTTGTGGCTGGCAGAGGAGTGGGAGAGAAGATCAAAGAGGGGATCGGGGACTCTGATTGTGTAGCTCGATTGTGTAGCTCGGGTGGAGCATAGCTTTGAGTGACGGTGTGCTGGGGGAGGGGAATGTCATCTGATGAGGGTTTGGGGGAAAAAGTCAGTGTCTGAGATAGGGCGGAAGGGAGTAGGGCAGGGGTGGGAGGCGGGCTGAGGAGACGCTCCTCCCAACAGCTCTAGGGTAGCCCAGACTTGACAGGTGGCCTTGGAAGTGGGAGGAAGGGGAGCCTTGTGTTTGTTCCCGAGGCCAAGCCAGCAGGATGTAGTGATGGCCCCTGGGGTACGAGGGCAGGGGTGTCTTGTTGGAGCTGGGGCCAGAGCATGCTCCAGTGAGGGGTGGACTTTAATCGTCCAGGTGTGGTGTAGAACAGGGTTGTAAGAAGCCAGCCAGACTCAAGATGGTAGCCTGGGGTGGCCGTAGGGGAGGGGAGAGGCACTGGTCTGGCTGAGGCCAGGCAGCTGTGGAGGAGCAGGGCTGAAGCCACCCAGGGCCAGCCAGGTCCTGCTGAGTTGGGGCCCCAGGCCCTGGGGAAAGAGCCAGCAGCCCATGGTCCCTGAAGCTGGTTCTGGGCCCATCCATGGGGCCAGGGCTGTGTTGTTTCCTAGACTCCTCCCCGGGGAACGTTGCACCTGGCGGCAGGCTCTTGTGTCTCACATGGTCTGGCCACAGCTCTGCTCCCCAGGGGACACATGAACCCAGCATGCAGGAAGCCAGCTTTCTTGTCCTGGCTCCGGCAGGGAGCCTCCGGGCCAGGAAGGTCCCTCGGGATCCCTGGGCCCGGCTGGAGGAACAGGTTGTCCATCCTGGCTCTTAGCCACCTGCCTGCATTGGCTGGGTCTGACCCCGTTTCCTTCCAGCCTGAGACTTTCTCTCTGTCCCCCAGCTCTCCAGAGCCAAGCGGAACGGGGCAGCCAAAGTGTACATGAAGCCAGGGCACCAGGTGTTTGAACTTCCGGGTTCAGAGCAAGCCCTGTAGGTAGAGAATGTAAATCCCATGCCAGTTCCTCTCTGGGCCATCACCTCCACGGGGCATGAGTTCAAGGGGAGTTTGGCCTTTCCTAAATTAGGAGAGATGTGGACTGTAACACTCAGGCCTCTGCTTCTGCCACAACTTGCCTTCAGTACAACCTAGGATTATGTGGAGGGAGCTCTGCTGTCCTTCACAATTTCTGGGTGGGTTGTGATCCCCAGCATGTATCCGGCCAGGGCTTGCCGCTTAGAACAGATGCAGCTGAGGTGAGACCTTGTGGAGCCTCGGTGAGTGCTGGCCTGACTCTGAGCATCCAAGGCCTGAGAGTCACAGGGTACGTGGGCCCTGGGGCACAGCCACAAGCACGGGTCATGGGCTGCAGCCAGCTGCCTGTGTTCTCAGCTCTCCCCTGCACGCAGCAGCTGGGGCCTCAGTCTTTCCATGAGGACGTGAAGGACAAACTGGCTGTGACATCCGGGAGAGTGTTACCTTTTGCTGTTGTTTGTGGCCATATGAGTTCCAATCCAGACATGGCCACATTTGGAAGGTGACTGGAGACCTCATCAAAAGGGTCTTGGTCACTGTCCTCTCTGTATGTACCTATACAGGCTCATCAAGGCCTGGCTGGGACTCAGCCCAGTGACTAGCTATAGTAGATGGCTGCCACACAGACTCCCTCTGCCCCAGTGCTCATCTGGAGTGGCTGCTACAGCCACGTCCATTGGCCCAGCGTGCAGTCCCTGATCAGCAAGCCTGACCCACCACTCTCGGTCCTGTGCGCCCGGCTGGTGGCATTTGCAGGGAGCCATGAACCAAAGATTAGCCCTCTGACACATGCCCCCTGTTGTGCCTCGAGATGGCCGAAGTGCAGTGGGTGCCACACCCACCTGAGCGGTCTGCCAAGCCCTCTTGCCTGGCACAGACGGATGTCTATGGACTACCGATCCCAGAGCCCCATTCTCGTGCCCCGTGGGTCCCTGTGGCCCATGCTGTGAGCCAGTGCCATACCAAGCAAGTGTCGTGGGGACATGCATGGCAGCACGCCTGTGCTACCATGTCCCCACGCCCCCCCCCCCCCTTGCTGGGGTCCTGTCGTAGCTGGCCAGTAGGGCTGCAGGGTATAGGGATGGCAGAGCACTCCCTGACTGCCCACATCTCCTCTTTCAGCAGAGAAACCTTCATTCTTTCCGGCCTTCCCTACTGAAGGCCCGAAGCTACCTACTGAGCCTCCACGCTGGTCATCGGGCCTGCCCTTCCCCATCCCTCCACGGGAGGTGATCAAGACTTCCCCGCACGCCCCAGACCCCTCTGCCTTCTCCTACACGCCTCCTGGTGAGTCGGCACACCGCTAATTAGGCCTCTGCAGTGAGTGGCAACCGGCTCTTTACGCTGGCCCTGGACTGCATAGTGAAGGGTCCCAGTCGGATGAGACCAGGCTGAAGGTTTGGCCTGCTCAGTACTGGGAAGCTGGGGACCTTCTGAGACTTGAGAAAGCTACCACACTGCCTGTGGTGGCCGTGGGGAAGTGCTTGAGCTGGCAATGGGGAGGCCTAGCATGGGAGATACTTTTCCACCAGTGGCTAAGCCAGAGAGTGGGTATGGGGGATAGCGGGAGGGCAGCCTTGGTTGACGTGCTGTGAGACCGGTTGGAGAGCCACCTAGGCTTTCTATTCTTGATGGGCCTCGGCACCATTAAAAGGAACCCAGCCAGGGGCCAGCCCAGGTAGAGCTGATTCTGAAGGACGAGTGTACCAAGGGAGATTGGAGAGCAGGGAAAGGCATGCCAGGCAGAAGGAACAGCGTGTGCAAAGGGCCTGGAAGAATAGGGACACTTGAGGCACCAGATCAAGCTGTCACCGCAGAAAATTACTACCCAGGGAGCCCAGGGATCCCCAGTCACATGCCACTGAAATCCATGCCAAGGGTGATTCTCCTGAAGCCTGTGGGGAGCCATCTCAGGCATAGGGAGGGGGTGGCCTGCTGACTTTGGAAAAGACCCTTTGACCCCTGTGAGGAGAGGAGAATCCTAGGGAAGGAGTGGAAATGGGGTGCTGGCTTAGAGGCTTGGGTGTGGAAAGGGAGATAATGGTGCCGGTATGGAGGGGCAGCCCAGAACTTTGGGGTTCCATGGAAGGATCAGGTCACGGGACAGAGACATGTGGTGCAGAGGAGCCCCCCAGTATATACTAATGTTTACTTGCAGGTCACCCACTGCCTCTGGGCCTCCACGATAGCGTCCGGCCCGTCCTACCCCGTCCCCCCATCTCTAACCCCCCACCCCTTATCTCCTCTGCCAAGCATCCCGGCGTACTTGAGAGGCAGCTAGGTGCCATCTCCCAGGTGAGTGCCTCTTGGGCTGGCTCTCCCATCATGGGGATAGTCAAACCGTCTGATGTTTCCAGGGGTGCTGCTGGGTGGTGGCTAGCGCCCTCACTCCTGCTGCTCGGGCCAGTCTTGGGGGCTGTCTAGATCAGAAGCTGTGCATTCCGCTGTACGGCCTCAGGCAAGTGACTCAACGTCTCAGGGCCTCGCTTCACCCTCCGTGAAGTGGGAGGGTGGGGAGCTGTAGGCGCAGCAGGCTGTGGAGTGTCATGTGGTAAGCCCTGGATCACCTCTGCAGCCTGCCTGCCCTCACCACATGCATGTGCAAAGCATTCACACTGTCCTTTACATGAGCGCCAGCCTTGGGTGGGTGTTGGCCTGTCCACAGTCCTGCACCTGAGAGGGCCAGCAGTCCCGTCTCTGACCTGTATATCCTCAGGTCCTAGGCAGGGCTCTCCCTGTGGCTGAGTCTGGCTGTGACCTAGTCCCTTGCCCTGGCAGGGAATGTCTGTGCAGCTTCGAGTCCCCCACTCAGAACATGCCAAGGCCCCTATGGGCCCTCTTACCATGGGGCTGCCTCTTGCTGTGGACCCTAAGAAGCTGGGTAAGTGCCCATAACCCTTTGGTTCCTGTGATTTG
Organism: Peromyscus eremicus; assembly: GCF_949786415.1. Classification (NCBI taxonomy): domain Eukaryota; kingdom Metazoa; phylum Chordata; class Mammalia; order Rodentia; family Cricetidae; genus Peromyscus; species Peromyscus eremicus. The sequence continues at coordinate 14,992,498 of NC_081438.1, read as the reverse complement.
TGCTGAGGGGTGGGCCATCTTGGCCTGGGGAGCCAATGGGAGGGGCAGCCTGAGACCTCTGTGTATTGTCTCCCCCACCCCCAGCCCCATTCAGTGGAGTGAAGCAGGAGCAGTTGTCCCCCCGGGGTCAGGCTGGGCCACCTGAGAGTCTGGGAGTGCCCACTGCTCAGGAGACATCTGTGCTGAGAGGTAAGGCCCGGCCAACTCCCTTCAGCTCCTAGAGAGACCGCGAAAGGGTGGGTGGATGGCTTTCAGGCTTGGGGCCCTAAGAGCTGTGTCTTATGCCTTCCAGGGACGGCACTGGGCTCCACCGCCAGTGGAAGCATCACCAAGGGTCTCCCCAGCACCCGGGCCGCAGACGGCCCCAGCTACCGCGGCTCTATCACCCACGTAGGTGCTGGGAGCAGGGTGGCGCAGGCAGGCAGGCAGAGTGGCTTGGGGTGGGATGAGATGATCTCCGAGCAGACCAGAGTTGATGGGCTGAGTGGTCACTGTGCCATGTGGGGTCAGGCCTAGACGATCAACCAAACAGGTGTCATGTCTCAGCAACCAACCACAGCTAGGGATAGCCAGGCGGGGTAAGCAGAGTGTCAGAAGTCACAAATCAGTGAAGTGCCTGGACTCAGAAAGTCACCAGGGCCAGGAGGAGGGAAGTGACGTTAGCTAGTGTGGCCAGAAGAGCTAGCCGGAGCAGGGCTGGCAGCTGGCATATCACCCAGTGGTGGGTGCCAGACTTAGTACCACTGTGTGTGGTCAGACACACACACACCCCTCACCAGAGGGCTTCCAGCCACAGGCCTGCCCACCGCAGTGCCCTTTTGACTCACTATGGGGGCCAACTTTGGCTTCCCCTCAAGTCTGTTTGGAAATTGTGGCCTTTTGAAGGCAAAGAGCAGAAGCCGCGGGCAAAAATTCAGCCGTATGCTCTGGCAGCAGCGGCCCTCCCTGACTCAGTTTCTCCTCTGACAGAAATATTACTGTCAGGAGAGTTATTCTAAGAAAGGGCATAGGGCACAAGGCCAGCATGAAGAGCTTCAGGGGCAGGTCTAAGGGGTGCCGGCTCCCGAAGGCTGGGTGACCCTTTCCATTGATTGTGATTTCCATTTGATTGAGATTGATTCCATTGATTTCCTATGGAGAGTGAGGTCAGCACTCTAAGGCCTGTCTGTTTGGGGCAGTCAGTGACGAAGGTATTGGTGAGAACCCCCATGGGTGGCGGGTAGAGACTACAGACCCTACTGTTGTCTGCGACCCTGGAGCCTAAAGCCCTGCAGCCCCGTGTCCTGCTCAGCTCCTGGGATTGCACTCAGGTCCTGGAGCAGCCTCAGTGGACCACGGTGGCTCCCATGTTCTTTGGGTTTTGTCCAGTGGGCTGTGCAGAGCCGAGCCATGGTCTGTCTGCATTTCTGTCCTCAGAGGACAGTCCCTCCGTGCTTAGAGCTCCCAGACAGTGCCTCCCTTTTCCCTAGAGCCTGTCTGGATTTTCTTAGCATTCACCTGACCTGGCTCTGGGTAAAAGGGAGGCACCCAGAATTAGCCCATACTGCTCCTGCCCCATGGGGACTACTCAGCAGAGCAAGCCCCGCGGGAGACACAGCCATCACTGAATCTGCTCCTGAGGTCACAAGAGAGAGAGCTCAGAATTTGGGGGTGCTTTGTTAAGGGCCTCTGAGAGTCAAGCCAGAGTCCTTATTATGTGGATGTGTAAACTAGTACTCAGATTACTAGTAACAGTAATCAGCAACTTGGGGTAACCGCCCCCTTTTATCCCCCATGGCTTGGCTCCAGAGCTACACTAATGGCCCCACTCATGTTCCCAGAAGTCACCTGAAGTGAATCCTGCCCCACAAGACTGAAGGCTGTTCCTGTGACACCTCCTCCTGGTGGGGGCTTACCCCCGTCTCAATCAGTGTTTCTTAGTTGGTCAGACTTGTCCCCGGGGACATCAGGTGGCATCTAGGGATGTGTTTACTAGTGACAGTGGACACGGCATGGAGGAGTGTTGAGTCAATAGCTGCTGTCAGTTCCAGGCCAGGAAAAGGTTCCTGAGTGATCATGACTGCCCCATACCTCAGTTTCCCCATCTGAAGTAGATAGAGTAATAACATCCAGCCTGATGTGGTGGCTCAGACCTGTAGTCCCAGTTCTTGGAAGGCTGAGGCAGGAGGATGGTGCATTCTAGGCTAACCGGAACTACATAGAGTGAGAGACCTTGTCCCTGTGAGACAGTGCGATCCTATTCTTGATAGCGTCTGTAGGAGAGTTCGAGTGAAAGACAGGGTGTTGGCCACAGTGCTGGCGCTAGGAGGCCAGGATGAGGGAGACTAAGCAAGGGACACAGCGCTGAGTGAGGGTCTGTGTGTGTGCTCTGTGCATGCTTCGCGGGGTGGGGAGTGGGAGGTGTGTGCTGAGAGTCACCCGCAGGTCCGGGCGCTTACCCCTCCACCCCTGTAGGGCACGCCCGCTGACGTCCTTTACAAGGGTACCATCAGCAGGATTGTCGGGGAGGACAGCCCAAGTCGCCTTGACCGGGCACGGGAGGACACCCTGCCCAAGGGCCACGTCATCTACGAGGGCAAGAAGGGCCACGTCCTGTCCTATGAAGGTGAGAACTGATGACAAACCAACCATGAGGTTAGGTGGGGTGCCTGTGCCTGTCCCCCTTTCTCTCCATTTCCAGGCTCTCTGTTGTCAGGACAGATGTAGCAGGGACACTGGGAGCAAGAGCACATCAGACAGACGGTACCTGTCTGTCTGTCTGCCAGCTCAGGATGCCCCTGCAAGGGGTGTGTGGGAAACCCCTTGTTGATTAGGAGTCATGAAGACCAGACTGCAGGATGTGTCCCAGACCGCCAGTTGCGGCCAGTCTACACTTGCCTTGGGGGAGGGGGGGTGTCCTGGCAGAGCAGAAGGCAGGCACGTGCCTTTGGAGTTTGCACTGGCTCCTCTAGGTAGCCTCGACAGGTTGAGGGCTGGGCCTCGGTTCTGCCCACCTCCCATAGGAGGAGGTAGATATACTCAAGGTCCTTCTGTGAGGGCGCCGCCCTGGCCCTGGAGGGCTAAGGCAGCCCTGGTTGGGAGGAGGCTGTGGGGCCTATAGAGGTGTCTTTAGAGACAGGTAGAGCTGAAGTGATACCAGGAAGCGTTCGCAGAGTGACTTCCTGTCTGATAGGCATACAGCAGAGGTCAGGGCTAGCCTTGGTGGCTTCCCCCAACTTAGGCTGGGAAAGCTGGGGGCACTTTTGAGCGCCATGACAGGGAAAAATCTGTGGTAGAGCTGTGACACACTACTCTCTGGCCATAAAAAGCAACCAGTGCACCCCAAGAGTTGCGGAACCCATGGCTGAGGAAGCATCTCCCACTGGCCAGGTTCCCGTCCCCAGTGATGCCAGCTGCAGGCCTGGGGTCTGCCAGCTTCTTCCTTGAGCCCCACAGCCTCCTAGTCCTGGAGGTACAAGTGGGCCCATGTGGCTCTGGCACCTGCCAGTGGAGCGCAGTCTTGGGGACAAGGGCTGCAGCTGCCTCTGGTGCCAGCTGCATGTCCCAGTGACAGCCCGCGGTGATGGTAGAGCTGGCCGACAGAAGTCCTAGCCAGAGCCCTGTGTCACAGCTTGGGAGCCTCCACAGGCTCAGATTGTGACCTTCCAGCCTGTCTGTGTGGAGCTTTGGATGCCCTGTGTCCTTCCTGGGTCCAGTGGGTCTGAGGCAGTTCAGGGTGTTACCCACTGTCCGCCCCAGCCCCAGCGGCCAGCCCTGTCTTTGTGGTCTCCCAGGTCTCAAAGGTCCAGGTTACCGGGGAAAGCGAAGCTCCTCCCTGCCGAGCACGCTGAGGCACAAGTGTAACATAGCTTCACGTGGTCCTTGGGCCCGGTGCTCACACACACCTGTGCACACGCAGATCTGCAGACGTTTATGGGGCTTCCCTGTGTGCTCAGACTTGGTTAATGTGCGCGTAGACCCATGGGCACAGATGCACACCCGCCTGCATGACCGTGGGCGGCACCACCCTGCTCTTCCTGCCCAGAGCAATTCTGAGCTGCTTTGAGGGTCCCGCAGGCTCAGCCAGCCTGCCGTCCAGCCGTGGGGTGGCAGGGCCTCCTTCCAGCTCTGCCTGTTTGCGGGCCAAACCCCATGCGGATGGTATCCTGCTGCCACCCCACACTCTGCATGCTTTCTGGCCCCCAGGTGGTATGTCCGTGTCCCAGTGCCCCAAGGAGGACAACAGGAGCGGCTCAGGCCCGCCCCACGAGACTGCCGCCCCTAAGCGCACCTACGACATGATGGAGGGCCGTGTGGGCAGGACCATCACCTCAGCCAGCATCGAGGGTGAGTGTCCTGCTGTAGTGGCCCACCAGGGCCAGACGCTGTCCCAGCAGCCTCCGAGACACGCAGGCTGGAGTGGAAAGGGAGGTGGCATCGTGACATGCCTGGAGGGAGCCAGCCAGTGGCTGGCCCAGTGTTAACAGAGAAACTGAGGCTCAACTTACAGCCGAGTGGGGCCCAGGGAGAGGGGCACTTATTTGCTGGGTCCCATGTCATGGTGGAGACGGCTGTTGGTGGACCCCAGCCCTCCCGGACACCATACGGTGACGCCATCCCTGCCCTCCCCAGGACTCATGGGCCGCGCCATCCCTGAGCAGCACAGCCCCCACCTCAAGGAGCAGCATCACATCCGAGGCTCCATCACACAAGGTACGCTCCCCTCCCCCACTCCCCAGCCCCCAACCCCCACCTCTCAGTGCGATTCTGTCCTCAGGCCGAATATAGGCTAGGGATTTGGAAACGGAGGGCAAGCCCCGTCCCCCATCCATGTGCTTTATAGGTGGAATGGACTATTCTTGCTTCGCTCAGACCGATTTAGCTCAGTCTTTGTGATAAGCTTCACAGTGTGGGTTCAGTTTGTGTCCGCACTTCATACGAAGAAACAGGTTCAGAGAAGTCAGTTTGCACACCCAAGTTACCCAGGAAAAGAGGGTTTGAACTCAGCCAGGCTAGTTCCAGACGTCACTGATGGGAGCCCCCAGGCTGAGCAGGCCAAGGCCGTGGAGAGTCAGTGCTGTTTGCCTGGCAGGAATCCCGCGGTCATATGTGGAGGCCCAGGAGGACTACTTACGTCGGGAGGCCAAGCTCTTGAAGCGAGAGGGCACCCCACCGCCCCCACCGCCACCGCGGGACCTGACTGAGACCTACAAGACCCGGCCCCTGGACCCTCTGGGCCCCCTGAAGCTGAAGCCAGCTCACGAGGGTGTGGTAGCGACTGTGAAGGAGGCGGGCCGCTCTATCCACGAGATCCCGCGGGAGGAGCTGCGCCGCACACCTGAGCTACCCCTGGCCCCACGGCCTCTCAAGGAGGGTTCCATCACCCAGGTATCAGGAGCATATAGGAAGGGCTGGAGCACCGCGAAGCCCAGGGCGGTTCTCATACTGACCCCATTGCATTGGTGCATAAATTGAGGCCCAGAGAGGTTAGCAACTTGCTCTGGGTCACTGATGGCATCTGCGAAACCCAAGTCTTGCGTCCCTAACTCTGTCCCTTTGCTGCTCTCAACATCTCTACCCGCACATGTGCGTCAAGGGGCTCCATGGGGACCTGGTTCCACCCCGGGGCCACTGTCCCCTCCCATGGCCATGGCTTTGACGGGGAAGAGAAAGACAAAACAGCTGGACAAAGGCACCTAGGGAGGGACTGTCACCTGATGCCAGGGACACCCAGCGACAGACCAGAATGGTTCTAGAGAATTCTTTTGAACATTAAGGTGCCACCCTTTTTAAGACAGTAACCAAAATATTGGCCCCTCCTGAATCCCAGCACTTGGGAGGCTGAGTCAGGAGGATTGGAAGTTTGAGGCAAGCTAGACACAGCAATTCTCTGACTTAGTGCCCTTCCTCAAAGTTTTGACGTTTAACAATAACAAAAACGCTGAGTAGAAATTAAGACCTGGGGCCTAGCTATGCCCAGTGTCCCCAGCCTGGCTAACACCATGGAATCCTCTCCATGATATCCAATGCACAGTCCCCTTCCCCGTGGTGTCCTCTGAGACCTGGTAGTGAATGTAATGCCAGTCCTGGTCCGGGAGCCACAGCCTGGGGTCACAGGTGCATCTGGCTGTGACATTGCATAGTGTTGCAGGATGGTGGGTGTCACCCGCAGTTGGCCTCACTCTGGCACCCCTGGATCAGTGCATGGCCCTGGGGCTGCAGTCAGGCTGAAGCAGGCAGGGCACCCAGCCTGTTGGACATCGTATCCTATTAGAGGTCTCTGTCTATTTGCCCACGGGGTTTGAGATGCCCCATCCTGTGCAGAAGTACAGGAAGGGCGGAACTGGACAGCCAAGTATAGACCTGCATCCTCTTCCCAGGGCACGCCACTCAAGTACGACTCTGGGGCACCGTCCACTGGCACCAAGAAACACGATGTGCGCTCCATCATTGGCAGCCCTGGCCGGCCTTTCCCGGCCCTGCACCCACTGGACATGATGGCTGATGCCCGGGCTCTGGAGCGTGCCTGCTATGAGGAGAGTCTAAAGAGCCGGTCAGGGGCCACCAGTGGTGCGGGAGGCTCCATCACACGTGGAGCCCCGGTCGTAGTACCTGAGTTGGGCAAGCCACGGCAAAGCCCACTGACCTACGAAGACCACGGGGCACCCTTCACCAGCCACCTACCACGCGGCTCACCTGTGACGACGCGGGAGCCCACGCCACGCCTTCAGGAAGGTGAGGGAGGCAGGCTCCCACAGGTGGCCTGTTGTGGGGAGGGGACAGCTCACTTTCCGCTGAGTACCCTGACCACTGCCTCCTGTCCCAGCCCATCCATCTGCTGCCCTGCCTCCACACTGCATACAGAGATTCTCCTCCGTTCCCTCTTACCAAAGTGTTTTAAATCATTTAAGTCAAGGCCGAGGAGCAGGCTCAGTGGCCAAAGGACATGCCGCACAAGCATGAGGACCTAAGTCACTCGTGCACACTCACGCACATCTGTAATCCTCATGCTTCGCAGTGGGATGGAAGAGTGTCCTGAAGGCCACAGCCCGTGAGCAGCAGTCCCTGTCTCAGACACGGCAGGAAGTGAAGACTAACCTTTGAAATTGTCTTCTGACTCTCTCTCTCTCTCTCTCTCTCTCTCTCTCTCTCTCTCTCTCTCTCCGTCACACACATGCACACCATGGCACGTGTGCACTTACACATATGCACACACACACACAAATTACAGTAGTAATAGTTTTAATGAAGCGTTCCCGCTCCCGAGCGTACATCTTCCCAGTACTGTCGCTGTGGTCTAGAGCACCCACATGTGGGGTCCCCTCCGCCATTCTGCTTCTCTGATTCTCTCAGCTCAACCCTCCCCTTGACTTCCTCTGCCCTTCCCAGCTCCCTTCCACACAGCGTGTGCTGGCCCTCCATCCAGAAGGCTCCTCCTTCTGTTACTAGCCAACCCCTGGGTACCCCATGGCCCCCTGTTCAGATGTCAGGGCCTGGGGAGACTATGGTCACCTCCAGCCACATCCTGTGGCATTGAGAGATTGTATTCAGCATTTCTCTTAAGCCCATGTGTTTCCTACCTTGTCATCCATCTCCTTCCTGTGACGGTGGTTCCTTGGGGTTCAAGGATCTTGTCTGCTTTGTTCTTGGGGTGATCCCTCTTCTCCTCATGGGAACGGCTGGTCTGTGATTAATTCAGACTGATGGAATGAATTAATGAACAGTAATCAGGGAGTAAATTAATGTTGTCATAAGGAGCAGAGAGGCCAGAGACTCTGGGCCTTCTGACAGTGTAGCCCAGTGGCTCTGCCCTGAGACTGAGGCTGAGACCACAGTGACTTGTCCCCACAGGCAGCCTTCTATCCAGCAAGGCGTCCCAGGACCGGAAGCTGACGTCGACACCCCGGGAAATCGCCAAGTCCCCACACAGCACTGTGCCCGAGCACCACCCCCACCCCATCTCCCCCTATGAGCACTTGCTTCGGGGCGTAAGCGGTGTGGACTTGTACCGTGGCCACATCCCGCTGGCCTTTGACCCCACCTCCATACCCCGAGGCATCCCTCTGGATGCAGGTGGGTACCCTGGGCCTGTGGACTTGGGGGTCAGTGATGGCTTGGGTGGGACAGTCAGGGTCTGGAGAGTGGGGGATAGGTTTAGCGCTGACATCACTAGCAGATTCTAGGGCCTGGGCTGGGCTTCACGTTTCTCAGTGGGCTGCTTTTCCTGCAGGACTCACCTGTGGCTTGCGAGTGCGTTAAATGAGGCTCCAGTGTGTGCCTTTTTAAAGACTCCTTTGTTAGTGTGCATTATGTCGGGGAAGGCGTCCCAAAGCGTTGACAGCCAACACCCCACATGATCAGGGAGCAAGTCTTAAGCTGTGTGTGCGCGTTGGGGAGGCATGTGGGTGCACAAGGAGAGGAAGCTGTGGGTGCAGAGGTGGGGAGCACGAAGACCAGGCATGGGCCACCTGACCCTCCCTCCCTCCCCAGCCTACTACCTGCCTCGGCACCTGGCCCCCAGCCCCACCTACCCGCACCTGTATCCGCCTTACCTCATCCGTGGCTACCCTGACACTGCGGCCCTGGAGAACCGCCAGACCATCATCAACGACTACATCACCTCGCAGCAGATGCACCACAACGCTGCCTCCGCCATGGCCCAGCGCGCCGATATGCTGAGGGGCCTGTCACCAAGAGAGTCCTCGCTGGCCCTCAATTATGCCGCTGGCCCACGAGGTAAGTTGCCTAGGACAGTGCCCATCCCCAGAGCCTCGTCCTGTGCCTTCCTGTGTTGTGTGCAAAAGATACTAGTGTCCCTGTGTATCCTACACTGTGCAAGGTGGGCAGAACGGGCCACGTGGCTGCCACTGAGTGCCTCCCGTTGGCTGGGTGGAGTAGGTGGCACATGCTGGCTCCTTGGGGCAAGAGGGGTGCCTCGTGCATCAGTTCACATCCAGCAGCTTTGTGAGGAGCAGGCAGCCCTTGCTGTCTTGCACGTGGGCCTTTCTTTGTTGTTCTGAGTCCTTGGTGTGAGGTATCTTTCGGCATCCAAGAGATCAGAACACAGGCTAGGCCTTGTGTGCTATTGCCTACCTCTAAGAACTCAGGAGGTAGAAGCGGGAGGATTGGGAGTTCAAGGCTGTCCTCAGCTACATAGAGTTTGAGGCTAGCCTGGGCTACATGAGACACTCTCAGTACAAATAACAAAAAAGAGAAAAGCGTGTGCAGCTGTTCGGAGCACTGATTCCTAAAGCCTTGGCACAGCCTGGGTCCCTTTGCCTGATTGCTCAGAGATGACCGTGTGGCTCCTGAAGCCACTCGGGGGGTGAGGCCTGAATGCAAGGAGCTGATACTGTAGGACAGGGCTGTCCGCAAGGGGAAGGCAGTGCTTGGGCTCAAGAAACGTTGGTTGAGAGACACTACAGGCCAGGGGCCTGGGGCCAGGCTTGGCACCAGGGAGGGTCTTGGGCTTCACTTTTGGGGACAGTCACCTACAGCCGACCCCCTCCCCCCACTCCCCACAGGCATTATCGACCTGTCCCAAGTGCCACACCTGCCCGTGCTGGTGCCGCCAACGCCAGGCACCCCTGCCACCGCCATCGACCGCCTTGCCTACCTCCCCACGGCGCCCCCACCCTTCAGCAGCCGCCACAGCAGCTCACCGCTGTCCCCAGGTGGGCCTGCCAAGTGGGTGGGTGGCTCTGTGCCTCGCTCCTTAAGGCCCTGCAGGCAAATTCTGGCCCATTGGGCTCTAGCTCAGACTCTGACCTTGGGGTTTCCAGGAGGCCCCACTCACCTGGCTAAACCAACTGCCACGTCCTCGTCGGAGCGGGACCGGGACCGGGACCGTGAGCGAGAACGAGACAAGTCCATCCTCACGTCTACTACGACAGTGGAGCATGCACCCATCTGGAGACCTGGTAGGGCACCCCAGACCCCGCCCCACCCCCAGGTCCTCATGGGCCACCTGGGCCTGCCCCCTGACTCGGCGGCCTGTCACCAGGTACGGAGCAGAGCAGCGGGGCTGGGGGCAGCAACCGCCCCGCCTCCCACACCCACCAGCACTCGCCCATCTCCCCCCGGACCCAGGACGCCTTGCAGCAGAGGCCCAGTGTGCTGCACAACACGAGCATGAAGGGCGTGGTCACCTCCGTGGAACCCGGCACGCCCACGGTCCTGAGGTGGGCCAGGTTGGCACCGGGGGGAAACAAGCCTGGGGGGAGGGTACACAGACGGATGTGCTGAGTGGGAGGGGGTTACGTGGATGGGCAGATGGGGAGAGGATTGAGCAGACGGCAGGGTTGGTGGGTGGGTGGATGAATGTATTGGCAAGAATGTTGAGAGAGTGGGTAGGTAGGTGGCGTGAACGCAGGTGGGGAGGGTGGCTCAGAGGAGGGTGTGCAGTTGGAGGGTGGGGTGCACAGGCAGCTGGGCAGATGATGGCGGGTAGAAGATGCTTTGTGTAGACAGGTGTATGACAGCAAGAGTGACAGCTATCTGGGGGGATGGGGTGGAGGGATGGCTGATGGGCGGGCCGATGGGTAGATGAGTGGATATGTGGGAAAGTAGGCAGATGGCTGGGCCAGGTGGATGACGGAATGGGTTGGAGGGCAGGCAGATGAATGGGTAGCTAGGTGAATGGATAAATGCGTGGACGAATGGGTGGATGGGTAGGTAGATGAGTAGATGGATCGACAGATGAGTAGATAGATAGATGGATGGACAAGTACACAGACACATAGATGAATGAGTAGATAAATAAGTGGGGGTGGGTGATGGACAACTGGGTGGCCTGTGTGTGAGTGGGTAAGTGGATAATAGATGGATGGATGAATTGAAATGTATAAAAAGGTGGGTGGGGAATGGATGAATGGGTGGATGATATGGATAGGTGAGCAGATGGATGCATGAATGGGTGGGGAAGTTGGCAGATGTGTAAGGTGGGGGGTGGACGGGTAGGTAAATGGGTGGATAAACAGATGGATAGATGAATGGTTGGAAGAGTAGATAACTGGATGAGTGGACGGATGGACGGATGGACAGACTGACAGGTAGATGATGGGGTGGATGCAAGAGTCAGTGGGTGGTAATAGTATGTAAAGCCCAGGAGTACCAATTTGAAAAAACAGAACAGGGAGCTTAATGGCTGGCGGCCGGGTCATGGCAGCCGGGCCAGTGCTGCCCACAGTGGTATCAGCTGGTGCTGGGCTGTCGGGCTTCTGCCTGCAGTCAGTCCCACGCCTCCTGGCTCATGTGCTCTTTGCTGCTGAGAGGCTCAGCTTTTGTGTGCCAGCTTCTAGGAGTGCCTCCTGCTGGCTCTGCTTGGGTTTCCTGCCCTCTCCTCGCTCACCTCGGTCACGTCTGGCCATGTGGCAGCAGCTGCCCTCGGAAGAGAATAGTCTGTCTTTTCCTGTATGGGTGGTTGTCCTCTAAGAAGCTCCCCGACCCTTGCCTTAACTGGTGCTGTATTTTCAGGGTCTGGGATGGTGCTGGGCACCTGGTAGGGCTCAGTGAAAAGCCATGGGCATGAGGAACTGAATGGGGCCAGCACAGGTCAGTCAGGAGAGCAGGATTATTCTGGGAGTCTCAGGGAACATGAGCATCTGTTAGTCATAGGCAGGGACTCCAGTGGGGTGAGGTAGTCGTTCCCCCCGGCCTGCACTGTCTGAACCTTTCTGTCCCCTTCCAGGTCCACCTCCACCTCTTCGCCTGTCCGCCCAGCTGCCACATTCCCACCTGCCACCCACTGCCCACTTGGTGGCACCCTTGAAGGGGTCTACCCTACCCTCATGGAGCCCGTCCTGCTACCCAAGGAAACCTCTCGGGTCGCCCGGCCTGAGCGGCCCCGTGTGGACACTGGTCATGCCTTCCTCGCCAAGCCCCCAGCCCGGGAGCCTGCCTCCTCACCCAGCAAGAGCTCTGAGCCCCGATCCCTAGCACCCCCCAGCTCCAGCCACACAGCCATCGCCCGCACCCCAGCAAAGAGCCTTGCACCCCACCATGCCAGTCCGGACCCGCCGGCGCCTGCCTCGGCCTCAGATCTGCACCGAGAAAAGACTCAAAGTAAATCCTTTTCCATCCAGGAATTGGAACTCCGTTCTCTGGGTAAGACCACCCTGACAGCGGCCACGTTCATAGACGCAATAATCACGCGTCAAATTGCTCACGAAAGGGGGCCGCGAGAAGGAGGTTCGCTGGCCAACGACTCCCCTGGCGACGGTAAGACATTCGGCCCGCCGCCTGCCCACCCCATCTGTGGCCTAAAGATATTTTCAGATCTTTGCTTTTAATTTTTCCCCCCTTTTTTTGGTTGGTTTTGGTATCTTGTTTTGAGCTCATCCTCGTCAGTTCGCACGCCGTGGTGACTCCAGCCCACACGGGCGCCTCATCGTCTGCACATCCTTTCATCATGAGTTTTTTTTTTTCCCCTTTTTCTTTTTTCTTTTTGGATTTTTTTTTTCGCCTTTTTTCTTTTAATGAATGGATCTGTGGTTTGGACTCCGACCGCGCCTCCCACCTCCCGCCACCACCTACCTGCACCTTCGTATAGGGGGGTGGGGATGGGGGGGGGGGCTGCCAGCTGACTGGGCTGCCACTGTCTGTGGAGGAAGTGACGGCAGGGAGTGAGGTGGGAGAGAAGAGGGAGCAGGCCATCCAGGAAGGCTGGGCGTCCGCCTCTCCTTCCCAGGCCAGCATACAACCTAAAGAGAGCGAAGCTTCTCTGTGCTGGGTCAGGGGCTGGGGCTAGGCCAAGGCAGGGGACCAATCTGAGCCCACACCCCACCCCACCCCACCCCTGCACACATGCACCCTCCCTCCCATGCCACCACTACCGCTAGTCTGTTTCCCTCACCCTGGCCCCCACTGCCCACGCCAGACCCCCACAGTCCTTTGGGAGCGTCTGTGCGTGTGGACCGACCTGACCTCCCATCACTCACCATTCCTCCTCGCTGGCCACCCCTAGGCTGGTATCGTTTCCTGCCATCTTGAAGCCCGGCCAGTACCTCAACCCAAGCCCACGCCACGTTCTGACTCCCGCCCGCTTGTTCCAGGTTACCACGGTGGCCCTGGCTACAGCCCCGACGGGGTGGAACCCGTTAGCCCTGTGAGCTCACCCAGCCTGGCCCACGACAAGGGGCTCCCCAAACCGCTGGAAGAGCTGGAGAAGAGCCACCTGGAAGGGGAACTGAGGCACAAGCAGCCAGGTGACACCCGGGAGAGAAGCGGTGGGGAAACTGAGGCGCGTCTCCCTGCTGTCCTCGGCCCCTGACAGCTCCGTTGTGTCCTCAGGCCCCATGAAGCTCAGTGCGGAGGCTGCCCACCTCCCCCATCTGCGGCCACTGCCTGAGAGTCAGCCCTCGTCCAGCCCACTCCTCCAGACCGCCCCAGGCATCAAAGGTCACCAGAGGGTGGTCACCCTGGCTCAGCACATCAGTGTAAGTGCCTCTGGCCCCAGCCACCGGGAGAGCTAGTGGATGAGAGGGCGACGTCCCGGAGTCAGGCAGGTGTTAACTGCGGCCGCCACACCCAGTCCTTTGGGGGCCATCACCGTAAGATGCACATGGGGATGCTTACCCAGGTCAGGGTTCTGTCCTTCCCTACTTGGAAGGTTCTGGCAGGATGGCCCCTGACCTGCCCCCTCTCCACAGGAGGTCATCACGCAGGACTACACACGCCACCACCCACAGCAGCTCAGCGGCCCCCTTCCCGCCCCTCTCTACTCTTTCCCTGGAGCCAGCTGCCCTGTCCTGGATCTCCGCCGCCCACCTAGCGACCTCTACCTCCCACCCCCCGACCATGGCACCCCAGCCCGAGGATCCCCCCACAGTGAAGGGGGCAAAAGGTGAGGATGTACTCACATCTACGTCAGGTGCCGGCTGAGGGACAGTGGGGTGGGGCGAGCTCAACAGGGCGTTGGGTTGATGGGAAACGGATGTTCAGGGAAGCGGAAGCTCACCAAGGTCCCAGAACCAGCACAAAGTAGGGTGCCAACTGAGTACCCTATAAATACCAACTCAGCCAGGGGTCAGATGTACCACTCCCATTTAGCAGATGGGAAAACTGAGGCATAGAGAAGTGAGTTACCATCCTATACCATGCACACACACTCTTCCCTTAGCTGGGCCTGGGCCTCAGGGCATGGGAATTGGTGGGCCTTAGGCTCAGGAGCAGAACAAGGTGTCTGAGAAGAGTGTGATTTGAGGGGCGCAGATACAGGCAGTGGGATCTTTGGGGGACAGTGAGGTCCTGGCATGGGCGTCTCATCAGGGTTCACAACATGTCCACCCTGGACAGCGTGGCATCGTGGCACACACCTCTAAGCATAGGAGAGGGAGCTCTGGGGAAGCAGAGGCAGGAGGATTGTGAGCTTCAGGCCAGCCTGGACTGCACAGCAAGACCCCGACTCAAAATAAACAAAAGCTCGTGAGTGTTAGATTATTTCAAAAGAGCTCCTCCCATGGCCCGATCTCAACAGCCCACTGGGGTCTCCATACCTCAGGTGCCACCACCCGGCCATTCACAGGGAAATGTGCAGAGCCCTGCCTTACAGTGGAGCACTGCTGTGGGCAGTGGGGGATCCCCTCTGCGGGGAAGAACTCTACCCTTGGCTGAGATGCTATCTCCATCAGGTCCCCAGAACCCAGCAAAACAACAGTCCTGGGCAACAGCGAGGACGGCATTGAACCCGTGTCCCCACCAGAGGGCATGACTGAGCCAGGACACCCTCGGAGCGCTGCGTACCCACTGCTGTATCGGGACGGGGACCAGGGGGAGCCCAGGTACCCATGGCACAAACCCTGCCCCGAGGTGGCAATGGCGGTTCCATGTCCACCCAGGGCCTCAGACCTCTAGTGTGGAGGCTGATAAACCTTCAAGGGGCTTCAGTGGCAGCACCCCGTCCTGTTCTGTCACTTCTGGAGATTTAAGAATAAGCTGGACAAGACAGGGTTGGGTGGACGGGGACATGGTGGGACAGGCCTCCAGCCTCAGGGAGTGCGTGTTATTGGGGCTTCTTGTGTCAAAGCTAGCTATAAGAGTCCTTGGGGCAACTCATAGTACATACACCTGGGAGGTTCACAAGCTAGCCCAAGCCAAGGCTAAGTACAGACCCCAGCATGCCTGGGATGGTCTTTGGCATCTCTCTGTGACCCAAGTGGTGAGCGCTCTCTTGCTAAAGGCTTGCTAGCGAAGTGCCCAGCCTGCTGACCCCGGGCGTCTCATGCTCCCTGCAGAATGGGCTCCAAGTCTCCAGGCAACACCAGCCAGCCGCCGGCCTTCTTCAGTAAGCTGACTGAGAGTAACTCCGCCATGGTGAAGTCTAAGAAACAGGAGATCAACAAGAAACTCAACACCCACAACCGGAATGAGCCAGAATACAGTAAGGGTGGGGGGCAGGGCTGGGGCCGGCACCGGGAGGGAGCTAATACTCTACACCCCACCCCGGAGGAGCCTGACATTCTGCCAGTGGGTACTGACTGGTTCAGCATGTAGTGCTACAGTGATACCCTGCACACAGTAGGCGCTCAGTGAAACCTGTACAAACAGCCGGGTACCATAGAACACAGCACATTGATTGCCCCAGGTTCGTGCCACAGGCGTGGTTGATGCCTTTTTACCATGACTGGTGTGGGTCGACAAGGATTCTTGTCCTTAGCTCAGGGTCACGTGGACCAGATCCTTAGGAGAATGCACTGCCAAGTGACAAGTGAGGGCTTTGCACTGTCCCCTCCCACCGGTAGTTCCCTTCCTGGGTGGCTTGGACAGATAGGTAAGGCTATTCCCTTCTGGAGCTAGACCGTAGAAGCCCTTACAGGTAGCACAGGCCTAGGCTGGTGACCAATGGCCAGAATAAGCCTGGAGCTCAGTAGGTCCCTAGTTTTGCCCAGACATTCAGCTCAGGCTGTACAGGGCACAGGTAGAGTTGCAGATCGTCTAGGACCTGTGAGCTCAGCCTTTCGTCCCTTGTCACCCCGCTCTAGATATCGGCCAGCCTGGGACGGAAATCTTCAACATGCCCGCCATCACCGGAGCAGGTAACCCTCCTGCGTGTCCGCATAGCAAGCTCTCTTCCCCAACTGCTGACTTGGGGACAAGGAATCTTAGTCAGTTCAAGTTTGGCCCCTCCTCCCGGCCTCAGTGGACCCAGAGTGACAGCACAGGCCAGCCTCCACTGCCTAGAGTCCTCCCACGGGAGGCGTTTCTGAGGTTCGAGGTCAGGGTCCCTCAAGTGCTCGGTGGCTGTTGTGACCTGGACACTTGGAAACGCTTGCCCATTTGCTGGGGCTGGGGAGTGTCACCAGGTGTGAACAGGTGGATTGGGCTTGGGGTGCACACAAGCCTCTCTCAGACTAAAGTCTCCATCTGGGGAGGCCGTCAGGGAGCTTCAGCCTTTTTCTAAACCAAATGCTGATATATAACAGGAAGACGGGTTAATGGCAGAAATTGCAGGCGAAATTTCTGCATGGTGCTTGGAACTTAGAGTGTCTTGGGGGTTGGAGGAGCTCCAGATTCCTGGCCAGGGCCCCCATGGTTATAATTGTACTGCCCCTGTGGGGAAAAACTGGGTGAGACCCAATGGACTTGGTGACATCTGAACTGGGATTGAGTGAGGCGCAGGGGTGTCTGGGGACATGCACTCCATGCCGGAGGAACAAGGGAGGGTTGCTGACCTTTCTCGTGCGTGTGTGGAGCCTTGGGTCCTCTAATAAGTTGGCCAGACGCACCCTTGGGGACATTTCCAGAGGACCACAGGAACCGCAAAGCCAGGAATCAGAGTAGCAGGGGGTGCCTAGCAGGGAATGTCACAAGCCCAGAAACATACTGGGCACTTTGCTGAGCCTCAGGCAGAAGGAAACTTCGATCGAGGCAGTAATGTGGTTGGAAATGTTTCTAGAATGTTCTAAATCTTGATGTAGGTGCTAGACACCAGGTATATGTATATATAGAAATTCATGGGGTAATACAGTGATTTGTGCTAAAGACTAACTTAGTTGTCTCATGTGTACACACGCACACATGTGTACCTACTCATAAATTCCCCTTAAATGTTAGTTCTCAAAGACGTGTTTCCAGGCCTAGCCTGTGACACTAATAAATACCCTGCCGGAGATAAATGGAGAAAGTCATGTTCGTGCCCAGGGCCATTGAGCCACGAGCTCACCACCCTGGGAAGAAGAAGGCCCAGGAGTGACACCTCATCAGGAGGCTCCCCTCTGTCCCCCTCCTCCGTCTTCTGGATGTGGAGGAGTAGTTGGGCGTGTTTATTTATTTATTTATTGTTTACCCCATTAGAAGTTCAGCTTTTTTGCTTACCCCTAACAAAGCTACCTGGTGCCATGAGTAGCCTTGGTCCTAGTCTTGCCTGAGACCCGAGGGAAGGAGAGAAACAAAGCCTAGGCTGACTGTCCCTCCAGTCCTCAGGAGCCTGGCTCGTTTACAAACCAGGGACTTGCCAGCATGTTGGGCCGTGTGGTTTTTCATAAGGCTCAGGCAGCCTGGAGGTTCACAGGGTACCACAATGGCCTGTGGCAATTGTTGATGTTGGTGGTTTTTTTTTTTTTTTTTTTTTTTTTGGATTGGTTTGTTCGGTTTGGGGTGAGTTGGTTTGGTTTAGTGGTTGTTATTTGCTTGTCTGGCTTTGGAGGAATTCTGTTGGTATTTGGGATAGAAGCGAGGACCTTGTACTCACCAAGCAAGTGTCCTGACCCTGAGTGACAGTCCAACCCTCTCTGCAGGCTAGCATTGGTTGGACTAAACTCACTCTGTAGACCAGGCTAGCCTCAAGCTTGCTATTCTCCTAAGTAGCTGGGGTTCCAGGCCTGCTAATCAGGCTCCGGCCCTCAAGAAGTTCTGGAAGCATCCTGAAACACTGAAGAGATATACGCCCAGCCTGGCATTTGCAAAATGTCCCAGAGCACAGTTCGGGGCTGGGGGGCGGGGACCGAATAGAGAGTGTCCACAGAGGCTCGGCAGAGACCACAAGCATCTCTCGAGGCCACTTTGTTGATTTGGCCTCTCCTTGCCGTGGGGCCGGGCCAGCCAGGGCTGGAGTGGCCCTTCACCTGTCTAGCGCTGCCCTGTCCTTGCACGCACATAACTGCATGGCTGTGACCCCGCACCCTCGTGCCCAGCTCTGCACCTTTCTCCTCGGGCTCTTGTGGGGAGAGATGGGGCAGGGGAGGCAAGCGCAGCTTGGGGGATCGGGCAAAATGAGGTCCCTAACCTCTTGAGGAAAGGGGGACACCAGGGGTCCTCTGGTCACCTTCCCTCTCCACACCCCTTTCTAGAATCCACCCACCAGAAGACCTTGGCTGGATTTCTATCCTCCCCCCTCCTCGTCCTCAGCACCGAGCTCTGGCTTGACTCAGTGGTCCGGACAGTCTCCTCTTAGGCCACCCACTCGTAGTTAAAATGAAGTAAACAGCTTCAGCTGGGATTGGGGTACACAGAGGGCTTCCGATTTCCTGAGGACAGCGAATGGGGCTGGGGACCCTCTAGCTGCCCCAGACCCCCTCCCTGGAACAGCCATGAGCTGCAGGGGCAGTCAGGAACCCCCCGTCAGCACCCTGCGGAGAGGCAGGCTGGAGGGAGGAAGGATGCTCTGCTGATGTGTGCTCACTGTGTGTCTCTCTCTCTCTCTCCTCCCTCCTCTTTCTCTCTTGCGACCCTCTGGCTCCCTGGCCCCGGCCCCCGTGTGTCCGTCTGTCTGTCTCTCTCCCAGGCCTTATGACCTGTAGAAGCCAGGCGGTGCAAGAACATGCCAGCACCAACATGGGGCTAGAGGCCATTATTAGAAAGGCACTCATGGGTAAATATGATCAGTGGGAAGAGCCCCCGCCGCTCGGCGCCAATGCTTTTAACCCTCTGAATGCCAGTGCCAGTCTGCCCGCTGCCGCTATGCCCATAACCACTGCTGACGGACGGAGTGACCACGCACTCACCTCGCCAGGTCTGCAGGCCTGCCCCTGCCCGCCCGCCCGCCCGGCTGTGTCCCTCCCCACCCGGTGTTGTTAATCCTCTCACCTCCCCCCTCGAGCTTGGGAGCCTGTGACCTTATTTTTGTGCGTGTTTGACATCTAGTTTGCTAATCCAAAGCTGGTCCGACACCCCGTGTTGTGGGGGGCGCGTCCCTCGCCCCCAGCACCGCTGCTTCTCCCATGCTCACACTGTTACCCACGTCCCGCCCCCTCCTCCCCTGCTGCGTGGACAGGGATGGCAGTGGCCAGGCCCACCACGTGTGGCCGGGGCTGCTGGGGGGAGTCTAGTGTGCGCATGACCCCTCAAGGGTCAGGCAGCCCATGGTCAGCTCCCACTTTGCCAATGTGTTAGCAGTAGCCATTCCCAAGCACGGGCACCATCACAGAGGTGCCCTGCTGTCCACTTCTCGGGTCAGGCCAGCCTCGGGGTCTGGACCTCTCAGCAGAGGCCTTGAGGGCCATCTTGGGCAATGTCTATCATTCAGCCAAGATCTGATGCTTCTCATGAGGGGTACAGTCCTGGTGGGGCACCTAGACTAGTCATCAGTCTCCCTCACAGGAATGCCTCTACTCCCCATGCCAGGGGCTGGCCATCTGGTGGACTCCTGGTAGTCCCCTGGCTCAGGATTTCTCACACTAGTTTTCTGTCTTGGAGCTCTAGGAGGCAGGTGGCTCCCCAAGGCCAAAGTCATCCCCCCTACCCCCTGCCCCTCCTCAGCGCTGGTGTGGGTGCCTTTCCGTCCATCAGCACCATCTAACTCGGCCCCTCCTTGCTTGGTCCCCTGCAGGTGGTGTCGGGAAAGCCAAGGTCTCTGGCAGACCCAGCAGCCGAAAAGCCAAGTCGCCAGCCCCAGGCCTGGGGTCCGGAGACCGGCCACCTTCCGTCTCCTCAGTCCACTCAGAAGGGGACTGCAATCGCCGAACACCACTCACCAACCGCGTGTGGGAGGACCGGCCCTCATCTGCAGGTGAGTGTCGGCCAGGGTAGGGATGTAGACATGGGGTGACCCCGGCTCCCCAGGGGAAGGTGGTCCCTGGCCCCCCACCTCGCAAGGAAGGGTATAGGAAGCAACAGACCAGAGGATCCTGCGCAGGCGGCCATACCGGCTGGTCACGCGAGGGAGCCTGGCCCCCTTTTATGCCTGTCGATCACTGAAGGGTTTTGATGGGAAAGCAGAAGGCAGTAAAGGACGAGAGGGAGAAATGGAGAGGTTACCACGGTCTAAGGAAAAAATGGCAGGGCTGTGTGGCAGAGAGGCCAAAGGAGAGGGCCCGTTTTGAGATCCCTCCAGAGACAGAGTGTTGAATGGTACTGGCCCAGGCGGCCCAGACTCTGGCTTCTAGCGTGACGACAGGGTCCTGGGGTGGTCACACGGCTTGCAGAGCCTTCTCCAGCGCTCTCCCATCCTTCCCACAGGGTCCACGCCGTTCCCCTACAACCCTCTGATTATGCGGCTCCAGGCAGGCGTCATGGCCTCCCCGCCCCCACCCGGCCTCGCCGCAGGCAGTGGGCCCCTGGCCGGTCCCCACCACGCCTGGGACGAGGAGCCCAAGCCCCTGCTGTGTTCGCAGTATGAGACACTCTCGGACAGCGAGTGACGGTGGCAGATCGGAGGGGAGCGGGTGCCAGGCCCCTGCAGGAGGCAGAAGCGGCCCAGCATGGAGCAGGCAGCTGCCGACTGTCCCCACTGAGGAAGGAGCCCCTGAGTCTGCCTGCGCGTCCATCCGTCCGTCCACCCATCTGTCCATCCAGAGCTGGCATCCTGCCTGTCTAAAGCCTTAACTAAGACTCCCGTCCTGGGCTGGCCCTGCGCAGTGACCTTACTCAGGGGATGTTTACCTGGTGCTCGAGAGGGGAGTGGACAGGAGGGGAGAACAGCGGGCCCGGAGGGGTACGGCGATCATGTGTCAGTTGCACGCGTGCATCTGGGGCAGCGGGGACCCAACGCAGGACGACCAGTCACCTCCACGCCACTGCCTCGCCCCTTAACGCATTTGGAACCAAAGTCTAAGCTGAGCTTGTGGCCCCGCCCCTCCCTCTGCCCCCAGCCCGCTCGCTCGCGCTCTGGACAGACGTTCCCAGCTTGTCCTGCCCCAGTGCTGTCACGGCAGTCCCCAAAGGCCGCCCGGCCCACAAGACTGGGAGAGCCCATCAGACCAGGTGGGTGCACAAGGGTCCAGGCGTGGCCCGGGGCACGGACGTTTGTAGGAACTGGACTGTTCCCGGCCGTCGCCGCGGCGATGGGAAGGGAAGGCAGGTGTAAATGGTGTTGGCTTACAGGGTATATTTTTGATACCTTCAATGAGTTAATTCAGACGTTTCACACAAGGAAGGACGCACCCGTGTTACTGCTGCTGCGCTTTGGTCTCTGCTTCCCGTTCCAGAGGCGTGTGCCGGCCAAGGCGGTGACCCAGACACGCAGGACTGGGGGGTAGGGGCGCCGGCACACAGCCCTGCACCCTCCCTCCTCCCTTCCTTGGGCAGAATGGACTCGATGCATATTCTGTGGCCGCCATCTGTGCACGGCGGCATTCTGTCATTTACATATGTTGTTCCAATTAAAAAGCAAATCATACTCAAGTCACAAAGTTTCCACTCTGCTTCTCACCGGACAGCAGGAGCCAGGGCCGAAGGACCATAACAGGGTGACCCCAAGAGTCAAGGGAATGTTCCCTCAGGTCACCACTCGGCAGTGAACAGTGACCCCAAGTAGAGTGCCACCAGAGGGCATCCAGTGTTCGCGGCTGTGGGGCAGCCACCAGGTACTTGTATCATAGAGATGGTGTTCACACCTGTGGGGAGCCCGTGGTCATTGTACAGGGGTGTTCCTACCTGTGGGGAAGCTGCAGGGTATTCACACCATGGTGACTCTGTGGGGCGTTTGTGCCTGGGGTAAGGGCGTGGAGCGTTCACACCTGTGGCGGGAATTGAGTAGTTGAGCCTGTGATGAGGTTGTGGGGTGTTCACGCCTGTGGTGTCGGGCATTCACACCTGCAATGGGAGCGTAGTGTGGATGCTGGTGTTGCTCGCTCCTCGCGACAGTGTGCGTCATCTGCATGGTGAAGATTACTGTTGTAGTAGACATCGGGGTCCTTGCCTGTGGCGAGGCCTCTGGTGTTCCTGCGTATGTGTGTAAATGTCCAGCAGTTACACCTGCAGGGAGGAGGTGTGTCTGTCACACCCATGGGAGGGCGTGTGTCAGTCACACCTGTGGGGAGAGTGTCTGTCACAGCTGTGGGTGACCCTTGTTTCTTGCTGTGGACTATTTTACCTGATCCTGCTCTTTGTGTCAGTAGGGAGTATTTTTGGTCAAGCCCAAAATGGCCAAACCCACCTACCTAAGGTATACAAAGGTATAAAACGATGCTTCCTCCTTGGTATCTGTTTCAGTCAAGGTCCTCTAGAGCAGGGGTTCTCAACCTTCCTGATGCTGCGACCCTTTAATACAGTTCCTCATGGGGTGGGGACCTCAACCATAAAATGATTTTCGTTGATACTGTTTTTTTGCTACTCTTACGGGTCATAATGTAAATATCTGACATGCAGGATAATCTGATATGCAACCCCTGTGAAAGCGTTGTTCAAGCCCAAAGGGGTCACAACCCACAGGTTGAGAACCTCTAGAGGAAAATGTATCAGGGTTTATTAAGAATAAGCTCTTAAAGATATTTTTATTATTTTTTTATATGCATTGATGTTTGATCTGTATATACATCTGTGTGCCACATGCATGCCTGGTACCTGTGGAGACCAGACTAGAGTTACAGGTGGTTGTGAGCCATCAATGTGGGTGCTGGGAACGGAACCCAGGTCCTCTGGAAGAGCAGCCAGTGCTCTCCACCACTGAGATATCTCTCCAGCCCCTTTAATGCTAAAGTTAGCATTAAAATAGTAACAACAGGCCGGGCGGCGGTAGTGCACGCCTTTAATCCCAGCACTCGGGAGGCAGAGCCAGGCGGATCTCTGTGAGTTCGAGGCCAGCCTGGTCTACAGAGCGAGATCCAGGACAGGCACCAAAACTACACAGAGAAACCCTGTCTCGAAAAAAAAAAAAAAAAAAAGTAACAACAGGCAAACCCACCCGTGATGTTAAGAACTAAGTAGTTTAGCTTTTGGTCTTTTAGCCTCAACATTTGAAATTGTCTCAGAACATCTGGCCTCTCACTTGGGGTAGGGGGTGCTGACCCTTAGTTACCGAGTCCACAAGGCAACATGCATCTGTAGTTGCGGTCTGGCGTCTGGGAGCCCAGAAGTGCTAGAGTGCTGCTGGGAGTCATCAGGGCAGAGCCACTGAGCAAAGCAACCTGGGGAGCAGAGGACGAGAGGATCTTCCTCCTGACGAATGCTTTGTCTCTGGCTGCTGCCTTAAAGGTGCCGCCCACCATCAGGGTGGGCCTTCCCACGTCAAAGTCTCCACGCCAGGCTTCTCTACTCATCCAGTTTGTGACAAAGTGACATTAAAACTAACCATAAGAGTTCCCTCCCACAGCAGAGCCGAGACGGCTTACGGGCTCTGCCTCAGCCTTGAACCTGCGGCCTGGCACCCTTCACACCCACTGGCACATGCTCTCTGCACAGAGGAGCCCTGCTGGGCCACCCAGGGCTGCTGTCCCCTAGCCTGTCCTGCACTACCTGTCTCTAGAGCTGGTTTGAGGGTTGGTCGGCAAGGGCATGAGAGACATCTTTTGGCCACTGGGTGCTGGAGGCATGGGGGACTTCCTGAGCACAGGGGTGGGATGTTAGGCCTCTGGTGCCCACTGCCTAACTAACTCAAGAGAGGAGGCCGCCTTCGCATTCAGCTTCCCAACACTGGCTTGGGCTGAGCTCACTCGGCCTCCCCCTGCAGCTGGCGGGTTTGGGTGCCACAGCCTGGGGATGGTACTGGCTGGAGCATGGTGGCCAGAGGTCACCCACCCAAAGAGTTTCCACATCCGGGAGAGCCACGAGCTCAGCCCTGCCTTGCGCCACACTCCCGCCAAGGTGTCTGCCTTAGACTAGGAAGTCGGCCTCGCCCCAATCCTCAGCTCAGAACCCGGGCAGCCAAGGATGCTGTGACAGATGGTCCCGAGAATGAAACCCACCTTGACTCTGCTGGCAGGTGAGTGGGTGTGCCTGAAGGAAAGAGATTCCATAGCAGAGAGCAGCCAGGGGGATCCAAAGCAGCCACCCCTCCCCTGGGCAGGGGTCTGGCCAGGAAAGCTCAGGGAGTGGAGAGGATGTGGGCCACGTGAGGTGGGTATTGCTGACCCCAGTGCCAGCCACCTGGGGTGTCTGAGCTGGAGTGGGGAGAGGCCTTTGCATCCTCCAGGGGCTCCCAAGTTCTTCCTGTGAACTCCCGGAGCACATGTGAGCAGAAGCCTGGGAGCTACCACGCAGGTCTGAGCTGAGCCCAGGGGCCTCAACCTGTGTCCAGACTGCAATACGAAAGCCAGCAGCCAGGTGGCGCTCTGGAGCCTCCCCCTGGACCTAGCCAGCTCTACCTGGGCAGACAGGGTTGCTCTACCGCACCAGCTCACTGGTGTGTCCCTTGACTGCTTGCGACCAGACTAGAGCTGGTCTGAGCCCAGCCCCGTCTCTGCCTCTCAGGCCCAAAGCCATGTCTCTCCCTTGTCTGTTTCTGAGGCCCAGACCGTGCCAGAGGCATGGAGGCAGAGCTTGTGGCTTCTGTGCGCCCTCTTTGTCCTCCTGTCTGTGAGCAGCCTGGTCCTCACCCCATCTTTAAAATGGAGGCTCACGTGACTTCCCTCATCCTTGACTCCCAGGAAGATCCTTTAGACAAACAGAAGTCCCAACTGGGGGCACATCCTTCTCTAGGGACTCCAAGGTAGGTCAGCCAGACTCAAGGGCAAGCGGCGTGGTGAAAGGCCCCTCAGCAGCCACTAGACGCCGCCTGGGGGCGTCTCTCCACCGGGCTGCCTATCTACAGAACGGGTGTGGTGGGAACGGAAGCCTTGTCCCACTCGGTGGCAATGCTCTTTCTCGGCTGTGGACAAGACAAAGGTACGGGGTGTTTGGGGGGTGCCAGGGTGAGGGGAGAAAGCCACGCGTGGCTTGTGTGGGACGACGACACACGCCCCTCATCCTTGGCAGCGGGTCCCAGGATCTGAGGCCATGCCAAATGAAGCCAAAATGGCCGACAAAGGTGCCTCACTCAGTTGGTACTGGTTCTCCAGGGAGCTGTGGGGACCGAGGTGTCAACTCCATCAGAACGTCTAGAGTCCCCAGCCCATACCTTCCCCGGGCACTTTTTCTCCACTCCTTGTCGGGGCGCTGTGACCACAGGAGACCAAGGCTCTCTATTCCTGCCTAGGGAGGAAGGGTGGGGCCGGCGAAGGCCAGGGCACGAGTCTGGCTGGTGAGAACGGGATTCATCAAGTTGACTCCAGGCGTGGGTGCTACAGATGCTCTCCCCCTCCCCCCCATTTTTCAGCATAAGGAAGTTACCTGCAAACTGGGCATGGTGGCACACGCCTTTGATCCCAGCACTTGGGAGACAGAGGCAGGTGGATCTCTGTGAACTCAAGGCCAGCCCGGTCTATGTAGGAAAGTTCAGGACAGCCAGGGCTACATAGTGAAACCCTATCTCAAAAAAAAACAAAAAAGGTGCCTACAGGCACTGGACATTTTCCAGTTATTGTCAATCTTAGCACCATGGGGGCAGGTGCACCCTAGGGCCATTATAGGGTCTTCCCTCCCTGATACTGGGAGGCCAAGTGAAAGACCCTTTAACAAAGCACCCTAGGGTGGGGCCACTTGGAACATGACCTTTGGGTGGAGATCCCAAGGGCTGGGACAGGATCTACCCAGACCTGGCACCCCATTCTTCCTATCTCCAGGTCCCCTGGGTGACCCCAGGATAGGTAAACTGCTGAGGAGGGATACTTGGGGTGTGGGGCTTCCTCAAGCTCCCCACATTGTAAGCTGGCAGCCTGGGGACCCTATATTCTCCAACAGGTAAGAGCTGTTAGTGTGGAAAGCCACTTGTGGCTGTGCATTGGTGGTCGGGCCCTTGCCTGGCACACACGAGGCTCTGGAGGCAAGAGGCAGAGGCTGGCACCTCTAGTTCCTCTCAGTCCCTGAGGAGCAGGGGAGCCAGAGTCCCTCAGAATAATATTAAGTGGGAGGAAAAGTGGGGTTCCCCTACCCCGTCCCAGGGGCATCTGAGAAATGGAAGACATCCTGGCTGTGTATGTTTTATTAAGATAAGTCACCAATTTCTTAATACCTAGGAGGCACCTCTGATAGGCTGTATAGACAGATGGCAATCTACCAGTCATTTGGGTTCTGTTTGCCCCATGAAGGGTGTTCCTTTTCTCCGCTGACCACCACAGGGGCAGCAGGCAGGTTTCCAGCTACTGGAGACTTGAGGCCAGAAGGACATCTCTACCTCTAAGTGGACTTGTAGGGGAGTCATTTTAGCCTGGGCACCATGGGGCAGCATCAGGTTGTGGGCCAGAGCCAAAACCATGGCTCTCTCCTTCACCGCATCACAGATGCAAGGGTGAACCTGGGTGCTCAGAAACTGTGATATCAGTAGGGTCCATCCTGGTTAAGAACGAGAGGCCAAGAGAAGCGGCCACGCTTTCTCTTGAGTCTGTAGCCGGGATCGGAACCTTGAGTCCAGAGTCGGCCCTAGGCAGGTGCTGGCAATGTCCTATCATTAGCTTTGAAGCCGCCCTGGCCCCTGCCAGAAAGCTAGTCAGGCATGCGACTTGTGGGGACCCGTGGGACTGCCCTGGAGGGCTATGCCCTGGACAGTCTTTGCCAGCTCAGCCCAAGGGAAGCTGGTTCAGCCCTCCGCATTTGGTTCTCAGCTGGGACCAGCATGTTTGAATGCCTGTTTTGGAAACGACCCTCTCTGAGAACAAGGAGCCGGGCCACTCCTGAGGCTGGGTCCTCCACACAGGGCTGTCTCAAGGGCACACCAGGACATGCTTGGCCCTGCTCTTGTTGGCCCTGCCCATACAGCCTGGCAGCTATAAAAGGTAATGAAAGATGCATTCACCGAATCCTCTAGGCTGGAGCTCAGGCCCAGCCTGTGGTGGGGACAGGCTGCCAGGAGCAACCACATGCTCATTTGGCCCGGCCACAGGGCTCTTGTGTCTCCTCCCGGAGCCCAGGTTCTAGGCCAAGCCCCTGTCCATCTTCCGGGGACCTCTGCCACCCAGCCTGGGCTCCTCAGAGTACGTCGGGGCTGTGGGAACTGGGCGCGGGGTCTCGGCACCGTTGCAGCTGCAGGCTGGAGGAGAACCAGTGGCGGGGCTGGCCCAGGCTACAGTGCAGCGTGGTGCGGAAGGAGCTGCGGGCCAGCTTGGGGAAGATGATGGCGGTGCTCCCGAAGCGCAGGGCGCGCGGCCGAGGCTCCAGGGTCAGCTGGCTGCGGTAGCTGCGCCACGTGCAGTTGGGGGCCGCCACGATGGTCTCGCTGTAGGCTGTGACCGTGGGCACCGGAACGTAGACGATTTTGTCGCGGAAGTACCTTTCCGAGGCGTAGGTGACCTCCGAGTTGCAGCTGGGGAGGAGAGTAAGTAACGAAGGGGGTGAATTGCCTGCCACACCCTCGGTGGCTAGCCTTACACACAGAACCCCCTTCTTGACCTTGACTCTGAAGGGTCAAAGTCTCAGCTGGGGAGACTAAAGAGTGACAGGTACCACGGACAGCTGGACCCTAAATTGGGAGGGGAAGACAAAAAAAGAGACACAATTGGGATGGCGGATGCTGTTTTCGGTGGTGGCTTTGTGGCACTGGGTTGTCACCGTGGAGGACTGTCTGTGTTGTTGGAACACACCGCAGTATTCAGGGGCTAACTATGACAAAGGTCACGTAAGAGAACAGAGCAAGTGCCTCCCGTGGTCTGTTCCCAACTTTGCCATGTTAGAATGCCTAGGAAAGTTCCCACAGCCCCTCCTGGGGGGTGGGGGCGGGTGACTCCCCCATTCAAAGGGACCAGTCAGTGACCTCGGTGCCACTTCGAGTTTCTGGTTTGACACCAAGAAGCAGGGAATGGGGGGGTGCCTTCCAGAGCAGGCCGCACCAGAGGGTAAGAATTGCTGAGCCCCAAGCTGGCTGCTCTGCCCCCAGAGCCTGGCAGGCCCTGGCTCTCACTGGCAGAAACCCTTCACACAGTTCAGCAAGATCCTCCCTTAGGTAGGATCCACCCACCTTACCCTTGGCCCACTCACCGGATTTCATGTGGAGGTTCTGGGTCCACCTTGATGCTCTCCCCAAAGAACACAGGCAGCAGACGGGGCCTCATCTCCAGGGCCGGGGGACTTTGGAAGAGGGAAGTGGCCTGGGTGGAGATATGGAAGAGGAATCATGATTTGTACACTACCCCCAGTACTGAGAATGGGGGTGTCAGACAGACATACCCACATGACTGTCTGCAGGACCCCATGAGGGTGGGGCATGATGATGATGGTCTCCACACACCAGCACCCAGGTGGAATAGTGCCTGGGTCAGATGGAAGCATCTGGCTCCCATGGGACCCCAGGCAGCCTCAGGATCGAGTGACATTGGCACTGATCCCTGTCACAAAGCTCCCAGGTGAGGTGTTTATGGAAAGAATACCCACTTGGCTTTCCCCCAGATGCACAAGGTAAGTTGGCTGAGTAGCTGCTGTGCCCTGGGCACAGCGCTAGGTCCCACGGGCCGCAGAGGAGGGAGGACATGAACACAGGCTAAGACTTTAGAAGCAGATGCATTCTCCTCAGAACAGAGCATTGCAGAGCCTAATACACCTGAGTAAGCCAGCTCCCGCTGGGCTGGGGCACTAGCTCAGGCATTAGCATGCATGAGGCCTTCCTTGTATTCCACCTCCAGAACTCCATAAATGGGTGCTCGCCTGTAACCCCAGCACTCAAGGTGATGTCAGGAAGATCAGAGTTCAAGGCCAACCTCGCGTGCACAAAGTTTGACGCTACCCTGGGCTACAAAAGAACCTGGACAGTTGGAGAGGGATCCCAGCACCACTGCCTGGGCCTTGGCCGAACCTACAGCAGCCCCATATCAGCCAGCTGTCCCACAGGGCTCTGCCAGTCAAACAGAGAACCCAATTCAAATGGATGGAGGCTGCGTGGCACAGCTCTCCAAAGGGCCCCCCTGGAAAAACAGTTCAGCTGCCCACAGGGAGTACCCACTGCAGGCACTGAGAGGAGAGAGCTCAGATGTCCACCAGGGGCGGGGCGGCTGGCACATCATACCCAAGGGTTCCAGGGCTAGACACCCAGGGAAGGGGGTGGCAGCCACTAGCCACTCTCTATTGAAGGCTTCTGCATGCAAAACCCTGGCTAAGGGTTGTTAGAATGTCTTGCCTTACAGCCCGTGGACCCAGCTGGCCTGCAGAGCCCACAGGAAAAGTCCAACTGTATGGGGTGGAAGACAATGTCCCACCACCACCAGAAGCTGGATTACAGCCCCAGATGCTATATGCACTGGAGTCTTCACACACCACAGCATTTGCCTTGCTGGGCCCCCTGGAACACAGAAACTTGCAGAAAGTTGGCCATCCAGGGATCAGGAGACTCTTCTAAAGAGACTTTCCAAGGCGCTGTAGGATGGCTCAGTGTTTAACAGCACTTACTGCTTTTGGAGAGGACCCAGATTTGGTTCCCAGCATCCCCATGGTGACTCACAAACACCTAACTCAAGTTCCAGGGGACCACTGCCTTCCTCTGGGCTCTGTGGGCACCGGGCATGTACATGGCACACAAACAGCTAAGGTAAATGCTGAGACCTCCAGCTGCAGCTTGCAGGTATGCATCTGTGACCTGAGCTGTCCCCTTGCAGCTCTTGGACACCAGGATGGAGAGGAAGAAAAGGCTGAGGGCAGAGATCACCACCGATATCACCTACAATAGACCCCCCTCCCCAAGCTGGCCCTGACCCCAGCCTTGCCCATTCCTGAGTGCCAAGAGACAGGGGCACGCTGGGGCAGCTGGTTAACTACTGGTCTCCTGGACAGATAGGGGTGGTAGGGTAAGGACCAGGGCTGAAGTTCCGAGAAAAACGGGCCACTGACCGCCCAGCCCAGTAATGGTAAACATGGCTGGCTGCAGGTGTGGTGACGTGGGGCTTGGCACCCTGGGAACGACCAAAGCCACAGGGCGTGATAACGCACTGTGGCAGAGAGCTGGTACTATACAGAGACGGCCCCACCAGATGGTGTTCTGGCCTGGATGAACAAGACACGGGGTACAGCCATGGGGCTAAAATAGTGCCATAGCGCATGGAAATCGTTAAGACCAATAAACACCCCCCCGTGGGGGAGGGGGACGGCCCCATTGGCTGCTACTGGAGGGACCAGACAGCTAGGACGTCCATGAGTGTGCCACCTCCCACACATGGTGCCACATGGAGACTTTGCAAGGGGTCAAATGGGGTTCCACAAGACACCCTAGACAGCCGCTTCCGGTTTGTTTGGAATGAAGGCTCACTCTCTAGACCGGGCCTGGAACTCCTAACGATCCTCCTTCCTGTCTCACCTCCCCAAGTGCTGGAATTAAACTCTAACTGTCACGAGGTGCGTGTCAAATAGGTTTGTGGCCAGGAGCTCCTGTGATGGGCATGGGTTGACTCTAACCTTAACCCAGGAAGAAATGAAACAGGCCTTTTTCTTCACATTCTCCAGTATGCCACACTAGGCAGCTAGGTGAGAACAAAGAGAAAATGTCACCTGCTTAGGAGAAATCCAGATGCCTCAAGGGCCCAATGTAGGCTGCAGATAGCCTGATGCACAATGTGGGAAACAGCCATAAGACCCCAGCGGTCTTCACCAGTCATAGAGAGAACCCTGCTTAGGCCTTGATTTTGGTAATGTGGCCTTCATAGTCTAAGCTGCCCATTGCGGTACTTGGGTGCAGCCATCCTACCCGGTTCCATCTGTCACGCTTTCCCCAGAGGGTGGCTGCTTGTGGGTTCCCTAGACACCTGCCAGGGTGTGGCCTGACTGCTCTTTCACACTGCAGCTCCAGGTGAGGCTCTTCCCCCGGCAGGTGCCCCAACCAGGGGGGCTGGGCTGTGGAGACGACGGGCTGGCAGTCAAGCAGACCCAGCTGGAAGGAAGCCCTGGCAGGTCGGCCTCCCTCCCCAACTCCCTCTGCAAACAGACTCCTCCATCCACCCTGCACGCTGGCTCCCTTGCACAAGAGCCCACGTAGACACCTCACCTAGGCCGTGGGTCTGTTGAGCCCTGGCCTCTTTGCCTGTCAATCCATTGTTAATCTGACCATCTATGCGTTGGCCATCCACCCTTCCCAACTCCAGGCACCAGCCCCCTCGTCTCCCATACCAGCCTTCCTAGAAATGAAAAGGCAGAGGCCCTAAGAGTGACAGCCAAGCCCTAAAGTAGTAACTTCCACACCATGCCCTTCCGTCTCTCCTTGGACCGGAGCCCAGATCTGCACCCACCTGGGAAGAGGAAGCCAGCCGCTCCAGATAGTCCTGAGTGACATTGGAAGCATACTCTGCCCTGCACTACTGAAGCTAGACTTTCTTGTGAATCAGCCAGGAGAAACTGGGGAGGCGGAGTCTCCCACTCTGCTGGTCATCTCCTGTCACTCAACAATGAGCCCGACCTCCACACACGGGGGTGGGGGCGGGGGCTGTGGTCTAAGCAAACATCCAACACCAGAGAGTCCCCCAGGTCAGATCCCAAAAGCCACCTACAGTCCCCCTGGGGGCAATAAAACCAGACGGGGGGGTGGGGTGGGTGGGGAGCTGTAGGGGGCAGTTGCCCCAACTGCCTGTCAGTGCCAGGAGCCTGTTCTCAGCCAGCAGGACCTGGCTTCCTGCCATACCTGCCCCACACACCACAGCTGTGATGGAATTCGGGGGGGAGGGAGGTGAGTGGAGGGGCACCTTATATTTCTCACCTAGTACAGAAATCCAGCTTGGAGCCCAGAGTGACAGAGCTAGGGTCAGTCTGTTTTCCTCCAGCCCTGCCTGGATGGCTAAGCATTCTTGGGGTGAAGGTAGCAGCCAGGTGGCCCCCACTCCAGCTAATACATCTTGCTCTCCAGGGGCCACATGGGAGAGCAGCACCCCCCAACACACACAAAAGGCCATTTCTGGACTCTTCACACGTACTTTTCAGTTACATCCCTGATTGAGATCTCCAATTTGGAGGGTCCTGGGAGCTCACAGTACTGTTATTGCCCTGGAGGAGGTGGGAATGGGGGGGTGGGCTGGGTGGAAGGTGAGGGGGGCGGGAGGGGGGAGAACAAGGGAATCCGTGGCTGATATGTAGAACTGAATTGTATTGCAAAATAAAAAAATTTAAAAAAAAAAAGCCTATTTTTAAAAACAAAAAGCCATTGCCGGGCAGTGGTGGCACACACCTTTAATCCCAGCACTCGGGAGGCAGAGCCAGGCGGATCTCTGTGAGTTCGAGGCCAGCCTGGTCTACAGAGTGAGATCCAGGAAAGGCACTAAAACTACACAGAGAAACCCTGTCTCAAGAACACAAAAACAAAAAACAAAACAAGCCAAAGCATCAGTTTCCAGCTTCAGCTTAGACTAACAGGGCCTGACCCAGACCCCTCCTCTCTTTCTCCGGGCTCTGCCAGAGGACATTGGCACATGCCATCTTCTTAGACTGAGACACGTATCAGCCCTAAATGACTACAATCCACTCCCTGGTTTGCTCCGGTTTTCTGAGGCATCATTCCCTGCCTGCCTGTCTGTGGTAGTCACACCGCTACGTGGTTGCCCATCTCCCCTGGCACTGTCACCCATTGAAGGAGGTGACTGTAGCCCCCCCACCCCACCCCCCGCTAGAAGGACCGTTCTCTGTGGTAACACTGATGCTGGGAGGGAGCCAGGGGACACGTGACCACCTTAATACAGCTTCTTCCTTGCACAGTTGAAACTAGGGCCCCAAGACGTATCCCACACAACAGATCAATCCATTGCTTGGCAATCGTCAGCCTACCTACACCTGGGCCTAGGAGTTACCCAAGCAGGGAAACAGGGTGGCTGTTAGGCCAAAGACTACAGAAGGAATGGGATCTCAAGGAGGTGGGCACCCTGGTGGGTAGGATCTGGTAGATGGGCAGATGGGCAGGGCCACAGCTGGGGCCCAAAACCTGAGGCGAGGTTGCCATGGCTACTGCTTCCTCTCTTCATTAAAAGCAGCACCTCCCTCGACCCTACCGCGCTACATGTTTTGTTTTTCTGTTTAAAAATTTAAAAGGTCGTTAACTCACTACTCAGTGAAAACCAGGGCAGGTTTAAATGTCCCCTGGAACCACGTTCCCTAGTTCTGTTCTGGGCAGCTTTGGGCAACTTCCTGACCATTTCTGTGCCTCGACTTCCCCCAGAAAATGGAGATCAGAGGCAAGCAGGCACTCACTGGCAGACTGCAAGGATTAAACACATCGGTGGGGAGAGCCATCCTGGCACACGAGGAAAATGGCATCCACACACCAGATGTCCTCCATTACCTGGGCCCCCCATGGCCTCAGGTTTCCCTGCCCAGACAAAAATCACAGAGCAGGGCAGTATCGCTCCATAGCTGCCACCTACTTAGCCAGGAAAGGAAAGAACAGCGGCGGCAGAGCCAGGCTAGAGAGCCCAGCACACTGTTCTCACAGCGCCTATGGCTGGCCCGGAAGGCCTGGGAAGCATCCAGAACTCCCTGCAGAAGGAGGTTTCTGGGTCACACAGAATTGGAGCAACGTCTTCCCGATCCCTTCTTTCCGATCTCCCTCAGAATTTACACTCTAGGATTTTCTTCCCCACCACGCATAACACACACACACACACACACACACACACACACACCTGCTCCCCAGAGAGAGATGCAAGTTCAATTCAAGACAGCCTTCCAACTTCCCTGCGTGCGTGTTCGAGTCACTTGGGGAGATTGAAATAAAAGTTTAGATACCCAAACTGTGCCCCTGGACTGTGTCAACGCCTGGAGGGGGAAAAGCAGGCTGGACATTGCTTTAAGAGCCACAAATGCTTCCCATGAAGCCTCTGCACACCTTGGTGGCAAAGGCCTTTAACACACGTGTACCCAGTGGAGGCCATCAAGCCACAGACAGGTCGCGCCACGGGCTCATGTATCACCTAGGATGCCGTGTTCAGCTGTCTTCAAGTTGCTCCCTCTGCCGCACGGCCAGGGCGATCCAGGCAAAGCGGGTCCAGTAGCCCCTAGAGTCACAACCCCGAGGGCAGTTCCACTTCGACACCCACAAGACAAAGCCCATAGGGGCTTTCAGGCCGAGCTGCATTTTCAAAAATGTCTCCATTTAGCAGCCCTGGCATGGGTCAACAGGGCAGGAGGCGGTGGCAGCAGCAGCAGCAGGAGCAGAAGCAGGACCCACGGACAGAGGGCCACAACAGGCCCCCTGGCAGATGGCAGACTTTGGGGGTACCAGGACATTACTCTGTACTCTAGTCCACCAGCACCCACCCTGAAACTCCCAGCCTACAGGTCCTGGTGAGTCCGGTGCCACTCCACGACCATGCTGGCTTCTGCATGGCATGGCCCTCCCGCTGCCCGGTCCCCAGGTCTTACCGCTGGTGCCTCATTGGGTCCTGGAGGCTCGGTGGTGGCACGGGCGTCCAGGGTGCCCGGCGACAGGGCATAGAAGGGCGGGCTAGGACTGGGACTAGGGGGCAGTCCCGAGTCGGGACTGTCCAGCAAGCCGTCGCGGCTCTGCTCCCGCGTGTCCCCCATGGCCTGCAGATGGAGGTGACCCACCATGACTGGCGGGCGCGGGGCGCGGGCCCCAACAGCTCGGGTCCCCGCCACCGCTGGACCGGAGGGGGAGACGAGGCGGCTCCGGCGGCCTGCGGCTCCAACTGAGACCCGCTCCAGATGCAAACGCCTGAGTCTCCTTTCCCAGGCGCCGCCCCCTCCCCGCCCTCCTCCACCAGAGCCTCTCGGCTCCCGCCCCGGGCCACCCACCCGGCCAGGGCAGGGTGAGGACTGCAAGGTCCCCAGGCTGCAAAAGTCACCCCCATCCCGCCCCGGTGGTGTTGAGTGCTGGGTTGGGTCCACAGCCACCTCAGCGAGAACTTCTGAGCCCCCAGCGGGGCTATTGCAGGGACCCTCACCTGACCTGAGTTTCCGAGAAAAGCACCTTCAGCAACCTGGGGGGGGGTGGGGGGTGAGTGGGGGGGGCACTTGGGCCCAGGTAATGAGGGACACCTGGTGTGTAGATGGCACTTCTCCACACCACTGTGTTTAACTCATTCCGCCTGTGAATGCTTGCTTGCTTGCCTTTGATCTCCATTTTCTGGAGAAAGTTAGGGAGTTGTCAGAGTCGGAGCCCCGCACTTCCAGAAGCCCCAGGGTTGTCGGGTTTCTCTAAAACCCGGTTCTTAACCTTCCTAACACGACGACCCCTCGATACAGTTCCTCCTGTTGTGGTGACTCCCCCCCACCACCATAAAGTTATTTGTGTTGCTACTTTGTAACTGTAATTTTGCTACTGTTAGGACTCGTAATGTATGTTGCTACTTCTTAACTGTAATTTTGCTACTGTTAGGAATCATAATGTATCTGTGTTTTCCGATGGTCTAAGACGACCCCCTGTGAAAGGGTCATTCGACACTCTCCCCTCCCAGGGTCTCGACCCACAGGTTGAGAACCACTGCTCTAGACGGTCTCATTCAGGGCACAGGGCTCTGCCCACCCTGTCCCACGTTATCGACCACAGGAGCTGGACACGTGGTTCCCCCCCCCCCCCATTCTGCCTGCTGTTCTGGCAGGGACTGGAGGGCACCCCACCACCGCCTGCCTCCAGCCTTGCATCTGGACACAGGATCCCAGACACCTGCGGATTACTTGGCAGGGTGGCATAGAGGACAAGTGACCTCTGTTAGGCCATCTACCCCCCACCTCTGCTGGACAGAGGGAGAGACCCCAGCTTCAGAGTAGCTCCTGGAGGCTTGTCCTCCTCTGCTGACCAAGTCTTCCGGCCTGCAGCTGTGTCTACACCTGGATTCAGGTGCAGCTGGCTGGCCTGCCCTCAGAACTGCTCAGTGGGAGGGGGAGGCTCACCAGGCAAAACGGGCCGGGGCTCAAAAAAGGTACCACCAGCGGGAATAATCAGAGGCGGTTGTGCCCGTCAATCACGGAGGGCCTCTCGGAGGAGGTGGCGCTTGAACAGAAATCCAGGTAGAAGGAACAGCAGGATGTAGAGGGAACAGCAGGATGCACGGCCCTGTGAGAGAGAGCAAGGTGCCACCAGAGTCTGTCCCAGTGGAGTGGCAGGCTGAATCCTGTCACTAGAAAAGCATTTCAGCCCATATCTATGTCATCTAGGAATGAACTCAGGGCTTTGGCTGCCTGAATGGAACCCACAAGAAACTTCACCCGGGGGCCCCTTGACTAGAAATGGGTCTGTGTCACTGCATTTCACAGGACGAAGTTGGTGACAGTCCTCTCTGGAATGTGAAGGACAGTATGGCCCTCCCCAGCACTGGATGCTGCTGCCTACTGACTCTCTAGAAAAAGTTCAAACCTCTTAAACTTTCCACAGCCCCCAGAGAACCTTCTGGAAGGCATTGAAGGTGAGCTGAAAACGAGTTAAGGACCAGTGTAACAGGCTTTCTTTTGAGCCACCAACCCAAATCATGACATGGATGGAGACTTATTATCAGTTATGAATGCTTTGTTTCTTGCTAGCTCTTATAACTTAATTTAACCGGTTTCTCTTCATCTACGTTTTGCCTCAGGATTTTGTACCTTTCCTTCATTCTGTATGTCCTACTTTCCTGCTTCCTCCGTGTCTGGCTGCCTGTGGCTGCCTAGCCCCGGCTGTCCCCTTCTCTTTCTCCCCCGTTCCCTCCTCTCCCATTCTCTCCTCCTCTTTATTCTCTCTGCCCGCCAGCCCCGCCTATCCCTCTCCTGCCTCGCTATTGGCTGTGCAGCTTTTTATTAGCCCAATCAGGTGCCTTAGGCAGGCCAGGTGAAACAGCAACATCCTTACATCATTAAACAAATACAGCACAAACAAATGTAACACAGCTTTGCCTAGTTAAAGTAATAGTCCACAACAGACCAGGGCTTTGAAAGTGTAGGTGCCCTGGTTTTGCTTAAAACTTTGATATCGGGCTAGAGAAGTAGATGAGCACTTAATGCCCTTGCAAGAGGACCAGAGTTTAAATCCCACTGCCACACTGGACTTTTCACAACACCTGTAACTCATTTCAGATTGACGCTTTCTTCTGGCCTCTGTGGGCTCCTGCGCTCAATGTGCATAAGCCTACACACAGACAGACATACGCAAGTACACATAATTAAAAATAAAATCTTTTTTTTTTTTTTTTTTTTTTGAGACAGGGTTTCTCCATAGAGTTTTGGTGCCTGTCCTGGATCTTGCTCTGTAG
Source organism: Peromyscus eremicus (assembly GCF_949786415.1). Lineage (NCBI taxonomy): Eukaryota > Metazoa > Chordata > Mammalia > Rodentia > Cricetidae > Peromyscus > Peromyscus eremicus. The sequence continues at coordinate 14,955,197 of NC_081438.1, read as the reverse complement.
TCCAGGCTGGCCTCGAACTCACAGAGATCTGCCTGCCTCTGCCTCCCGAGTGCTTGGATTAAAGGCATGCACCACCAATGCCTGGCTCAAAAATAAAATCTTCTACTATAAACTCTTTTGATGTCCTGTGCCCTTTTTGAATTGTCCATATTTGTTTTGACAATAAAATTTGTCTTGATGTATCTGAGGCAGGCCTGCCCCCCCACCCCACCCACACCCCCACCTCCTGCAGTCTTGACCTTTGCTCCATTCACACTCCATAGAGACTCCTACGTTAGTGGCTCTTTCGGGACTTCTGGAAATTTCCCTCCACCAGCACAAGGCTCCCCTAGAAGGAACCAAACTGTGCTGGGTAACATTGAAGGCACATGGACACCAATGGACAGGAAAGATCCAGCTTCACTGCAAATGTCAAATGCCAAGTGTACGCCCACGCAGTTGACCATGGCCGTGACTTCTGACTTATGGCGATCACAGCCTGGGGCCGCAGTTCACTGAAAGCCGGGACTGTGGGCGCTTGACTCCTCCCGGGGGCCGCATGGTCGGGAGAGGTCAGAGGCGGAAAAAAGGGCAAAGGATTCCATAGGCTCTGTGAGCCGGGCTGGCTGCGGGCAAATGCCAAGGGTCTTAGGGAGGGGGACTGGAAATGAGGTTTGTCACTATCTGAGCGCCCCATCTCACCAGTGCCCCAGAAAGGCGAAGCAGGCCAGCGCTGGCCCGGCATGCCACACTCAGAGCTCCGGACCTCAAGGTTCTGAAGCGGGAGCTATGAGTGGATCCAACGTTTCCAACATTGAACAGGGGAGTCTGGAGGCAAGAAAACGACAGGGGATACACAGATGTCCCGGGCAGGGTACGTGGGGTGCTCCTGACATGCATGTGTCTCAGGCTAGGGAGAAGAGGAGCCACCTCCCCCCCCACCCCGTCTCAGGAGAGGGAAGGTGCCCAGAGTTTTTCCCTGGATGCTTTGCATCACTGCTAGAGGGGAAGGCCAAGGGGGTAGGGAGTGAACACAAATGGCTTTTTCCTGGGGTACCACCAGCCACTTAGTCCAAGCCCCACTGAACTAACCTTTCCTAGAGCAGGGCAGGGCCCCCACGGGCTGCTCACAAGGACACACACAGCGACTGTACTTGAGGCCTGAACACTAACCTGACGCTCAAGATGAGCATGTGTTTTCCCATTGTTAGATGAAGCAGATGGAGTCATGGAGGCCCAGAGAGGTTAAGCGACTTGCCTGAGGTCACACAGCTATGGCAGCCAGCCTGAAGGCTGTTCTGAATGATGTGGGGTGAGGCTGTCACTGGGTCCCAGAGGGTCATGAAACACAGAAGTCGGAAAGATTGGCATCCTGTGGCCTTCAGAGAAAGCTCCACAGCCAACAGGCTTGGGGAGAGGGCAGTGCCAAGGGTGCCAGGCTGCATCGAGAACTAAGAGCAGGGACATAGGAGGGTGTACAGGTCACCCTGCCCTTTGGGGTGTGTCCAGAGAATAGAGCTGGGCACCCTGTTCCCAGCCAGCTGCACATACCCACCTATACATCTCAGTCCTGTTTGACCTCACATACCAGGAGGGTCCTGATCCCTGCACACACACACACACACACACACACACACACACACACACACACACACCCCTCCCACGCACAGTCCCTGGGTGCTCTTTCACGCCTGCTCCTGCTCAAATCTTCCCGGTGACTCAGCGCAATCTGAAAAGATTGACCCAGGATGGAGAGTTGAGTCTCCATCGGAGAGAAGATGCTGACCGCTCACAGGGCAGCATCTGGGCTTCAATCGCACAGAGTGATCAAGGGGTCCTGCCTAAAGCAGGCTCTCTGGGTTATTGCTGGGGCCTCCCTGGACTCACGGAGTCACCCACAGAGAAGTGACCTGGTTCCCAGAGAGGGCAGGCACCCGTGTATCAAGCTTTAGGAGTTATATGTGTTTCTTTTTTTCTTTTTTCTTTCTTTCTTTCTTTCTTTCTTTCTTTTTTTTTTTTTTGTTTGTTTTTCGAGACGGGGTTTCTCTGTGTAGCTTTGCGCCTTTCCTAGAACTCACTCGGTAGCCCAGGCTGGCCTCGAACTCCCAGAGATCCGCCTGCCTCTGCCTCCTGAGTGCTGGGATTAAAAGCGTGTGCCACCACCGCCCGGCATATGTTTCTTTTTATCCCATTCCAGAAAGGGGCTGTCTTAGTCAGGGTTTCTATTGCTGTGAAGAAACACCATGACCAAAAGCAAGTTGGGGAAGAAAGGGTTTATTTGGCTTACACGTCTACAGTGGAATCCATCATTGGAGGAAGTCAGGGCAGGAACTGATTCAGAGGCCATGGAGGAACACTGCTTACTGGCTCACTCCTCATGGCTTGTTCACCCAGGACCACCAGCCCAGGGACGGCACCACCCACAATGGGCTGGGCCCTCCCCCATCAATCACTAATTAAGAAAATGCCTTACAGCGGGTCTGATGGAGGCGTTTTCTCAATTGAGGTTCCCTCCTCTCAGGTAACTTTGAAGTGTGTCAGGCTGACAAAATTTGCCAGCACAGGGGCCCTTGCAGACAGCACAGAAGTGCATCCTTTAGTGGGTTAGTGAGACCCACGGAGTAAGGTCCTCCTCCCCACCAGAATCCCACCCCACACCCCAGCCTGTCTGTGTGTCTTTAGAAAGGGTCTCCTAGCCGGTGGTGGCGCACGCCTTTAATCCCAGCACTCGGGAGGCAGAGCCAGGCAGATCTCTGAGTTCGAGGCCAGCCTGGTCTACAGATCGAGATCCAGGACAGGCACCAAAACTACACAGAGAAACCCTGTCTCAAAAAAAAAACAAAAAAACAAAAAGAAAGCCGGGCAGTGGTGGCGCATGCCTTTAATCCCAGCACTCGGGAGGCAGTCAGGCGGATCTCTGGGAGTTCGAGGCCAGCCTGGGCTACCAAGTGAGTTCCAGGAAAGGCGCAAAGCTACACAGAGAAACCCTGTCTCGAAAAACGAAAAACAAAAAACAAAAAACAAAACAAAACAAAAAGAAAAAAAGAAAGGATCTTCTTACACACATGTACACATATACTCACTCACACACGTGTACACACCAGTGCCCATTCACAATCATCTACATCCACACACACGACCCACACACATGCACATACCTACTCACATGTGCATGCACACTGTCGTTTCTGTTGTGATAAAACACCGACCAAAAGCAACCTGGGGAGGAAAGGGTTTATTTCGGCTTACAGTCTATGGTCAGAGGAAGCCAGGGCCGGAACTCAAGGCAAGAACCTGGAGGCAGGAACTGAAGCTGAGGCCATGGAGGAACACTGCTTACTGGCTTGGTTTCCCTGACTTGTAGCACCACCCAGGACCCCCTGCCCAGGGACGGCACCGCCCACAGTGGGCTGGGCCCTCCTATATCAATCACTAATCAAGAAAATGCCTCACAGACCTGCCCACCGGCCGCTCTGATGGAGTCAATTCCTCACTGAGGTTGCCTCTTCCCAGGTGACTCTAGTTTGTCAAATTGACAAACACTAACCAGCACACACACATACCCTCGCACGCCCACTCACCTACACACACACACACACACACGTGCACACACATACACACACACTCCAGGGCACACACATGTGCACAGGCACATATGTTCACATAGACACACGCATACTCTCCAGCAGTATAAAGACAAGGGAGGGGAAAGGGGACAGTGTGGCGCATCCTCTGGCTTCCCCTGAACACGGTCTGCATCCTGGGTCAACTCAGTGTTGGAAGTAGCTGCTAGGAAGGCGTGGGTGGGAGGGCAGAGGAGGGACCGACGGTGGCCTTTTCTCTGAGGAGCAGATGCTGTCTTGTCTGTCCTGGGGACACTGGTCAGGAGAGGACACTGAAGCCCAGTACCCACCATTGTAGCATTCTGGACTGTATATCTCAGCAGGCCCTCGAGTGGGACCAGAGGTGGTTGCTCCCTCCTGCCTCAGAGATTTCGGTCTTTTCTGGTACCTGGCTTTGCCTGGGAGGCTCTCCCACAGTGCCTGGCTTAGGGTCCAGCTTGAGCCAACCCCATGTCCCTGCTTGGCCCGTGATGACATGTTTGTGTTTAGCTCTGTCCTGTCCTGTGGGCCTCTGTCAGAGAGACTGCTCGGCTCTCTCACTCCCAGCCCAAAGGGGAGAGGCAAGGAGAGTGTAGTGACCAGACAGCCCGGGTCCCAGAGCTTCACACAAAATAACAAGACAGCCCCACAGAGCTTCAAGCATGATAACAAGACAGGCGCCCGGGCCTGGCAGCCCCTGGAGCTGTCCTGGGCCTCACTTCTCACTCGGGAGGCTCTTCCTGGCTGTGGACTGGCTGCTTCACACTTCAGCCTTCAAGGAGCTGCTGGTGAAAAGGTTCTTTCTCCAGGGTCTCCCCAGTTCCCATACACAGAAACCTATTTATGTTCTGAGCGCAATGAAATAAGCCGGTGGGGTGCCCGTCCGTGACTAGGGTCATTAAGACACAGAACGCCCTGCAGGCCAGGTGTGGCCACCAGCCAGCCCAGGGTTCCTGAAGCAGCCAGCAGCCCTCCTTTTTGTTCTGGAAAGTTGAAAGACTCGTGTAAGGAAAGCCCAGACTTGAAGCCCTCCCCAACCCCAACCCTGAGATGTGAGGGTGTGTACCCACGTGGACACATCTCACCCCCACTGTACCCAAGAGGCATCTCACTGTCCAGTCTGCAGACTCGTTTAAAAGTCAGCACATGCTTCCTGGACCCTCAGCTCTGTTTGGGCTGGATGTTCCAGGGACAAAGATGGTCTATCCAGCCCCAGAACCCTCAAAAGGGGGAGTGTTATCCACGTAGCGGGCAAGGTTGCATAACACGAACTTGTATTCCTATCAGATCACCCCAGCTTTCCCAATAATGTCCTTCAAAGCAGTTTTTCAAAGGACATAGAATTGTCCCCATTGGTGACAGCTCACCGTGGGTCTTGTGCATCTCTGTGATTCCCTCCTAGGTCCAGCAGCCCTTTGCTCCACCCGGCATGGCACTGCCCTTACCTCAAGAGCAGCTTTGAAAGGCAGCAACTGTATCATCTTGGCATCTGAGGGCGCTACAGCAAAATCTTGTGTGAAAAGACAGCCGACTATAAAGGCCCAGGAGCCAGACACTGCATCATCCTAGCACAAGGAAGTGGAGGCAGGAGGATTAGAAATTCAAGGTCATCCTTGGCTACACATCGAGGTTGAGGCCAGCCTGGGCCACGTGGCCTCGGGGGAGACCAGGGGCCCCGTCCTTCCACTGAAAGAAGCACTCTTTGCCACCCCAAAGACACCAAGAAGAGGTCTCCGGGCCTCCATCCCCTCAAGTGGCTGTGTGAGCCAGACAGTGTAGCAAACAGACAGTGGCAGTCGCCCCTCAAGGCAGACGCGAATCCAGGCCATGCGGTTTTCTAGTTGAAAGTGCAGACAGAGGGCTGTGTGGAGGAAGCTGCTTGGCGCCATGCCTAGGCAACAGGAAAGGCAGAGCTGGGATGCCAGGCGTGGCTGTGGGGCTGGGCAAGGCAGCTAGGGCTCTGAGGAGCCGAGGGAGGGCAGAGGGCTTCCCTCCTGGGGCAGGGTTGTCTGATATCACTTGCATCGGGAGGTTCCAGCTAGGTACCCGCTGTATGCCAGGCTGGTCTCCAGTCCGTGGCCGTTGTGCGAGAGAAGAGGATTAAACAAGATAATTTCGTAGTTACAAACACTATGAATAACATAGAGTGTGTGTGTGTGGGAGGGTGTAAATGACCAGGACGGAGTGGCCACCTGGGGTGGGGCACCCAAGGGAGTTCCTTCAGAGGCAGTAGAGTCAGAAGCCAAATGGGGGAGAAGGGATTGACTCAGTGAGGAGAATTCAGTTCTAAGGGAGAGAACAGCAAGTGCGAAGGCCCTGAGGCACGCACTGCTAATAATTTTTGTTGTTCGTTTTTGGTTTTTTGAGGCAGAGTCTCTCTACATAGCCCTGACTGTCCTAGAACTCACTATACAAACTAGGCTGGCCTTGAACTCACAGAGATCCACCTGCCTCTGCTTCCCGAGTACTGGGATTAAAGATATGTGTCCCGGGGCTGGAGAGATGGCTCAGCGGTTAAAAGCACTGGCTGTTCTTCCAGAGGTTCTGAGTTCAATTCCCAGCAACCACATGGTGGCTCACAACCATCTGTAATGAGATCTGGTGCCCTCTTCTGGCCTGCAGGGATATGTGCAGACAGAACACTGTATACATAGTAAATAAATAAACCTTAAAAAAAAAAAAAAAAGATATGTGTCCCTATGCCAAGGTTTTTTTTTAAGAGTCCATTTATTTATTTGGTGTTTTGTTTATTGCTGGGTCTCACTAGGTAGCCCAGGCTGGCCTCATCCTTGCCATCTTCCTGGGTCAGTCTGGAGGGCACTGGGATTACAGGTGTGCACACCAGATCTGGCTGTGACACAACCTTTACCTCAGGAAGAGCGTGAAGCGTGAGGCAGGGAGTGAAGGGAGGAGGCTGAACAGAGACAAGATAAAAAGGACACGGGACGGGTGGCAGGGAGAGATCTGGTGGGGGGCACAGAAAGAAGAAGAGGGGATTCATAGGAAGCAGGGGAGACAGCTGTGGTGAACAGCAGTGGGAAGAAGGGAGGTGAGGGCAGCTGGGCAGGCCCAGGGGCATCTGAGGTCCAGCGGCTCTGCTGTCCTCACAGGCACGTCCTCTTGCTCACTCCGTGTGTCTTTGGTTCTTGTTTCCCCAAGTGGGTCAGAACATTGCAAAGGCGCAGAGTGGCTTCTGTACAGCGCTTCCTGAGTGGACAGGGTGGACTCGCTCAGATTGTTCACAAGGAGGGAGGGATGGGTGGGTCAGTGAAGTGAGTGGACAAGTAGGTGGGCGGATGAGTGGGAGGGTGGATGGGTGGGTGGGTGGGTGGACGGATGGATGGATGGGTGGATGGATGGATGGGTGGGTGGATGGATGATGGATGGATGGATGGATGGGTAGATGGATGTATGGGTGGGTGGGTGGATGGATGGGTGGATGGATGGGTGGGTGGGTGGGTGGGTGGGTGGGTGGGTGGGTGGATGGATGGATGAGTGGGTGGGTGGATGGATGGGTGGATGGATGAGTGGGTGGGTGGGTGGATGGATGGATGCGTGGGTGGGTGGGTGGGTGGGTGGGTGGGTGGATGGATGGATAGATAAGTAGATGGGTAGATAGATGGACGGATGGATGGATTGATGGATGAATGGAGAGGTGGATGGTTGAGATAATTGGTAGATGGAAAAATGAATAGATGAATAGATGGGTGGATAAAAGAGTGGATGGATAGATGGGTAGGTAAGTGGCTGGCTGGCTGGCTGGCTGGCTGGGTTGATAAATGGGTGAATGGACAGACAGATGGAGGACACGTGAATGGATGGAGTCTCCAATTTGCCAAGCTGCTGGTATTTTGCTCCAGTTAGGTAACTGTCTTTAGTGCACACACGGCCCTGGGGTGCACTAGGGGAGGGCGCCCACTTGATGAACTGAAGGGACACTCTGACTCCAGCTGCTCCACAGCACCGAAGAAGAGGTTGGTGGACTGACTTCACGGGCCTGGGAGAGACAGAGGGGAGACCAGGTACCTGGCAGAGAGTGTCTGGGTCCCCCTGTAGCTCAGGCTGACAGCCTGTCCCCGACAGTGATGGCTTACCTGGGGCTTTGGGGAGGCAAGCAGGTCATGAGGGTAGGACAGCAAGTTCTCTGCTCCACGGGGACAGATGTGGCCACATAACAGGCCACGTGGCAGCCTCCTGTGGGTCTTCTTCACCCACACAGACTCCAGGAGTACAGCAGCTGAGTCTGCGCCCCAGAGGACCAAGTGGATCAGAACCCTGGCTGTGGGATGTGCCCTGAGCCACAGTGGGCAGCTCTGAGGGGACAGGAAGGGCCTGGCAGGGAGTCATGGCTCAAACCTGTCACCACAGCAAGCAGCTGAGTGCCCTGTGTAGCTGAAGTTTTCGTCGGCCCGTGGTTCAAAAACAGATTTCTTCCTCCAAAAGCTTCCTCTCTGGCTCTGAGTGTTTCCCTCAGCATTTGGAGGTTCTGAGCTTCTGGGCGATTTCCTAGGGGCCAGTTCTGCTCCTGTCCCTCATGCCAAAGAGTCCTCGATGCTGCCCCTTCCCATCCCGAGGATTTAAAGAGGTGGAGGCTTGCTGGATTCACCCTCCTTGGGAGGTAAACCAGCAGCTTGACCTTGGAAGGAATTAGGCCAGAGCGGCGGACACTGCTTTCTTCTGGAAGGTTCTCAGGCTGCTGTTTATCCTGACTCCTGGCCTTCCTCCTTACCTCTTACTTCTGTTTTTCTGGCCTACTTCGTTTGGTGACCTTCGTAGGGAAAAATATCACAGTGGGTAGGAAGGTTTTTTTTTTTTTTTTTTTCCCCTCAAGATCCAAATGGAGGAGAAAAACAAAAGCAAAGGAAAGAAGGTTTAAAAATAAGGAAAAACCAGGCTTGAGGCTGTGGGTGTCCGTCCCAGCACTTGAGACGCGGAGGAGGCAGGAGGATTCGAACATCCAAGGTCATCCTCGGCTACATAGTAAGTCTGCAGCCAGCCTGGGCTACACGACCCTGTCTCAAAAAGGGGGGGGGTGATGGGGAGGAGGAGGAGGGATGGGAAGAGGAGAGGAAAGAAGAGAAATGGGAGGAGGGGAGGAGAGAGAGAGGCTGAATTCTTTCGTTCAGCAATTTCCTGAATTCTCTCGTTAACCCATGTCTCCACACAGAAGCAAACTGGAGCTCTGCAGAGATGAGTCTGGCTGGGGAACCCGTCCCCGTGGGAAGCGCCAGGCTCCTGGCACACGATGAAGCAACCAGAGCAAAGACGCCTTTGCTCCGAAGCCAACAGGACAGCAATCTGGTCATCTGGAAGTTTCCAGTGATCTCCGCGATCTTGGCCGGGCTCGGGAAGCAAAGCCCATTTCCAGCTAGGCTTTCAGAGGGAAAGTGGGGGGGGGGGGGGATGGATGAGATCTGCCTATCTTGCAACCCCTGCCGCCTCCAGGAAGCCCTCCCTGAGCTCCTGTCTCATTACCCTTCCCCCAGCCCCTCTGCATCCCAGTTCCCCAGTTCAACCCTCTTCAAAGAGCCTACGGCCTTCGGGAAATGGTGGGGTTCCCTTTCTGATCCTCCGCAGCTGGAGGGGGCGGGCACACGATAGGTGTGTCAAACACCATCAAATCTTTTAAGTTCAAAGCATCTCAGAAGAAATGACGGAGGCCCCACTGTGTTCTAGAAGGCTCTGTCTCCTGGGAGTTTCTTTACGGGAGAAGGGTGTATGTTTGCTTTTTCTTAATTTTTTTTTTTCTTCTTCCTATAGGCAGTTCGATGAATGCGACTCTTGTATGGAGCCCAGCGTGGAATAACCAGGGCAGCGTGGAGTACAATGGAGTGATTGTAGGGAAGCGATGGGGTGCATTTGAGCTCCAGGCGAATGCTGGCACCTGAGAGTAACTACTGAGCAGACCAGGGACCGCCTTCCCACGCTAGCTGTGAATCCTCACTGTTCTCCCCTCCACTTCGTTAGGACGTTGGCTCCCGTCACAACTCACCTCGTGTTCTGCCCCAGATATTTCAGCTCTCTGCTGCCGGTCTCCACTGTGTGCCTCTGACTGTGAGCAGAGTGTCATGGAGGCCTTGTGGAAACCATTCAGCTTTAGCTGAAAGGAACAGGGATGGAGCCCCGTGGCCACTCATGGAGACCTTTTCTACAGGATGACATTGGCCATGCTAATCCAGACCCTCTGGGCACTTTAGGAGAATTGCTATAAAGCCTTTTCATCCTGTGATTGCTGGATTCAGATTCCCCTATCTTGTTCCTTCCAGCCTCTGTGTGTGTGTGTGTGTGTGTGTGTGTGTGTGTGTGTGTGTGTGCGCATTAGAAAGCATGAGTGTGTATGTGTGTGTATATGCATGCTTGTGTTTGTGAGAGAGAGCACACAAGAGTGTGTGTGTGTGTATAAGTGTGTGTGTGTGTGTGCATGAGTGAGAGAGAGCATGAGTATGTATGCATGTGTGTGTATGTGCATGCTTGTGTGTGCAAGAGAGTGTGCATGTGTGTATATGCATGTTTATGCTTATCTGTGCAAGAGAGAGCACATGAGAGTGTGTGTGTGAGTGTGTATGCATATGTGTGTATATGTATGTTTGTGTGTATGAGAGCACATGAGTGTGTGTGTGTGTGTATAAGTGAATGTGTGTGAGAGAGAATGTGTATGCATGTGTGTATATGCATGCTTGTGTTTGTTTAAGAGAGAACACATGAGTGTGTGTGTGTGCGTGCATGTGTGCTAGGAAACAGCATGTGTGTGCAGGTTCCTTGGGAACCATATATATGACTTTCTGAGACAGCATCTCTCAATGACCTGGAACTCACTGGTTAGGAAATAAGCGATAAGCCTTTGCCTCCCTGGCACTGGGATTACAAGTGTGCACAACACACCCGGCTGTTTACACTGGTTTGGGGAACCAAACACATGTCCTCACGCTTGAGAGGCAAGCACTTTGCTGACTGAGCGGTCTACCCACCCCATTTGGAAGTTTCTATCCATGAAACTCAAATTCAGATGTCCTTATATGTCCCTCTCTTTGGGACCTGCTGTCCCGTGTTGGCCGACAGCCAGCATCTCCGGAGGCCCTGGCCCTCCTCTGCCAACGGTGACTCTCCTGGTATCACAAGAGACATTGTTGGGAAAGCCCCTGTGTGGGCTGGCGTGTGTCTCTGTGTGGGTGCCGACTGAGGGCTTCCTTCACAATGGCCGCCCCAGAATTACCCTGTGGCTCTCTTGGATGGACGCTGTTATGCTCTGCCCTGGAGATCCACCGAGCTCTGTCTCCTTTCAGGGCCCTGTGGGTGGCCTGTCTGCTCCAAACAACTGGGGGCCCAGGAACCCTGGGACCCTCTGCGTGATGATGTTGTCATGACAGCAGCTGTGTTCCCAGCCGCTCAGACCCAGATGCAACCAAGATGCCCTCTCACGGGGGGCACAAAAATGGAAACCACAGGGCGCAGGTGGCAGTGGGGACCAGCCACAGAGCGCCGGTCGCCATGAGAGACAAAGGGAATCTGAGTCCATAAAGGGGCCGACCTGCTGTGGGATCCGTGGTGAGGGGTGCTGCAGCAGACAGAACTACAGAGACGAAGCTCCAGGGGTGTCAGGAGTCCAGAGAGCAAGGAGGGAAAGTGGGGGAGCACAAAGAGGCTCAGGGCTGTGAGCTGTGCTGGGTGAGGTTGGAGTGGTGAAGAACTGTCTCCATACATTATGGAAACCAGGGTGTTGATGTTAACGGTGGCGATAATTAGTCAGTTATTGTGTCTCGGACTGACTAGACTACAGTGTGCACGAAGGTCTCAAAACAAGGGAGATGCTAATAGTGAGGAAGAGGATGGACCCGGATAGGAGGAAGAGGTCTTTCATACTCTCTGCTCAGTTTCCCCAAACTACTCAAAAAATAGTCTAAATATAGCCGGGCAGTGGTGGCGCACGCCTTTAATCCCAGCACTCGGGAGGCAGAGGCAGGCGGATCTCTGTGAGTTTGAGGCCAGCCTGGTCTACAGAGTGAGATCCAGGAAAGGCGCAAAGCTACGCAGAGAAACCCTGTCTCAAACAACAACAACAACAACAAAAAGTCTAAATACATAAAAATGCCACGTGATCCGTGTAAGCAGTCTGGACTTGAAATCTAGCTGTGCAACCAACTAGCTGGACATTCCTGCACCTGTTGCTCAACCTCTCTGGGCCCTGTGCTGCCTCACCTGTCAGCAGATGTCTCACTGGCTTTTTAGGTTTGTCCCTCAGTGTGTCAGAAGCCCAGGAGGGGGATGGGCACCATGTCTTCACCTATCATCATTTAGTATTTGGACAAGATCCTTAGCCTCTCCACCTCAGTTTCCTGGTCTGTAAAATGGGCCACATAATAGCACCTCCCACGGGGTTATGAAGTGCCTGAATGAGTTGGTAGTAGAGTTAGCCCAGAGGACATGCTGTAGAAGGACTTGCTGCTGTCATTGTTATTATCATCACAGTCATTGTTATTGTTATTGATCCTTCATTGTTGTTATTATCATCACAATCGTTATTGTTATTGAAACTTCATTGTTGTTATTATTATCATCACAGTCATTGTTATTGATCCTTCATTACTGTTATCATCACAGTCATTGTTATTGTTATTGATCCTTCATTACTGTTATTATCATCACAATCATTGTTATTGATCCTTCATTACTGTTATCATCACAATCATTGTTATTGATCCTTCATTGTTGTTATTATCATCACAGTCATTGTTATTGTTATCGATACTTCATTATTGTTATCATCACAATCATTGTTCTTATTATTGATCCTTCATTATTGTTATTATCATCACAGTCATTGTTATTGTTATTGATCCTTCATTGTTGTTATTATCATCACAATCATTGTTATTGTTATTGATACTTCATTGTTGTTATTATCATCACAGTCATTGTTATTGTTATTGATCCTTCATTACTGTTATTATCATCACAGTCATTGTTATTGTTATTGATCCTTGGCTTCACAGACAGTCACTGGTGGCTGCTGTTGTTTTGTGGCACAGGAAGCAGGGGGCAGGACACAGACTATCAATATCAGTTCTGTCCCTGAAAATCAATTACAGGTACTAACATGTCTGGCTTCCTTTCAGGGAGGTGGAGACACCCCACGTGGTTGGTTCCAGCCCCCCAGTGCCCACCTTTCATAGCCCTCCTCGGGGAAGACTGTGAGGGCTCAGGGCTCACTCTCCAAGGGGGCGCCCAACTGTTGGCCATTTTGCAGCGTGTTCTGAAATGAAGCAGCTAGTCAGGCCCAGATCCTGCTCCCAGGCTGGCCAACTGGACCTCTCACGGGGGCTGCGGGGACCTCTGCCCTCCATGCCTTCCTCTAGCTACTCAAGGCGGGCTTGCTTGTATGACCTCAGACCTCAGGGCTCCTCAGGCCTGTGACTTCTGCCCTGGGACATGGTTTACATTTGCTGAGGGTGTGTCCCACCTGCAGGGACCTGCTGGCACAGGCATTGAAAACCAGGAGCAGCAGTGGACAGGGATACCCTTGGCCAACGGGCAGAACAGCAGGCCCGTGGGCATCTGAGGTCCAGTGGCTCTGCTGTCCTCGCACATAAGCTCGGGCCTGACACTCTTGCTAACTCTGTGTGTCTTTGGTTCTTGTTTCCCCAAGTGGGTCAGAACATTGCAAAGGCGCAGAGTGGCTTCTGTACAGCACTTCCTGAGTGGACAGGGTGGACTCGTTCAGATTGTTCATAAGGAGGGAGGGATGGGTGGGTCAGTGAAGTGAGTGGACAAGTAGGTGGGTGGATGGATGGGTGGATGAATGGATGGATGGATGGATGGATGGACGGACGGACGGACGGACGGACGGATGGATGGATGGATGGATGAATGAACGGACGGAGGGATGGATGGATGAATGGATGAGTGGGAGGGTGAATGGATGGATGGATGGACAGATGGATGAATGGGTGAGTGGGAGGGTGAATGGATGGATGGATGGACAGATGGATGAATGGATGGAGGAGTGGGAGGGTGAACGGATAGATGGACGGATGGGTGGATGGATGGAGAAGTGTCACACTCCAACCCTACCCTTTCTCTACTTGTGAGGTCAACTGTCAACCTCAAATCCACTCCCACCTCTGGGTTACAAATGTTCCCAAGTCCCTACAAACACATCGTGTTCCTGGCAGCCCTGAATACAAACAGAGCCTTCAGGAAGGACCCCGAAATGTGGGCTACAGGATAGGGTGCCCTGGGAGAGGAGTGGGTGTGGTCCGTGGGTCAGACCACCACCTATGACCCTCATGGAGCTGCTTCCCTGGTGGGCAGGAATGAAAGCAGCCTCAAACAGACCCACCCATGCCAGGCCAGTCCCTTGGGGCCAGGGCCTCGGTGGAGACTCACAAAGCAGCCAGTATCTTCAATGGCCCTGATAGGGCTTTGGGCCGGGGTGGCGTAGTTTGTACAGCTGCAGCCAGCACACACACAAGCTCTTAGCTGACTGGCCAGCAGCTCCGGACATTAAACCCGACACCCTCCAGATGCCCAGAACCGCCCATTAGCACCATCCACACACATTCCATCTCCAGGTACACATGCATACTCAACACACAGCTGCTCACACGGGGCTGTGTAAATTCCACATTGCACAAGAGCCTAGGTCACGACTGGAAATTCCACATGCCACTTACCACGAGCCAGTGCCTGAGCCGGGGAGTCTTGAGCTGGATTTCAAAGCCGTAAGTTAGAAGTCCACTCCATGGCACCTGCCCGGTGACCATCTTTTTTCTTATCACCGGGGTGCAGATTGGGTGTCGGGAGGCACTGAGCACACTTTCCATGCTGGAATGAACCCTGAGATTTCCAGCCCAACAAATGCGAGGCTTAGTGGAAGTTAGGTGCCCCGACCCCCCGCCGCCCCCAGCTGGCTACTCTGGCCTCACCTAGGCTCCAGCAGTCCGTGTGGCCCCAGACACAGAGGCCAGGCCCCCCGACCTCCCACCCTTAATGATAGTCTCAGGGCTACTTTTTGGTTTGGTTTTGAGGCAGACACTGGTCTCCACACCCCATCCTGACATAGGAAGGCCGGCATTGCACACGGGCCCTACTGTATCCAGGTTTATGCGGATCCGAACTCAGGTCCTCGCATTTGAGTGGCAAGAGCTTTACCACTGAGTCATCGCCTCAGCCCCTGGACCCCATTCTCAACAGGATCCCTTCTCTCTCCAGCCTCCCTTTTCTGTGTTCCCCAGGTTTGCTGATTGCTCCTTACTTTTAGCTTGGCTCACGGGCTTGGCTGGGGGTATTCGCGTGCAAGATCAGGCAAGCCGGCCCTTCGAGAGAAGCTAGTAAAAGGTGAAAGGTCATCACGGTCACCCTGTGCAGTTGGAGATATCGTTGGGGGCCTAGGAGTGTATCTCAGTGGATAAGGGAGGTGTGTGAGTTACTTTGTTCAAAGCTGTGATAAAAATGACTTAAGGAAGAAGGGTGTTTTGGCTCCGAGGGAACCAGTGGGTGGTGGGGACCAGGAAATAGTTGGTCACACAGGTTTCACAGACAGGATGCAAAAGAGCCGGGAGGAAGCAGGATCAGGCTATCAAACCTCCAGGTTCACCCCTGGTGACCTACTTCCCCCCGCTGGGGCCCATCTCCTAAGACCCCACAACGTTCCAGAGCAGCTGGGGACCACGTATTCAAACACAGGAGCCTGTGGGAGACATTTCCAGCTGCGTAGCAGGCTACCACGAACTCCCCACCAGGCCTTGAGGATCAGCTGAGTGTCCCTTTGGTGTCGCTGATCTCTTTGACAGTTGGATGAAGCCCAAGGAACTGTCTTAAGCATGTTTTTCAGGGCTGGAGAGATGGATCAGAGGTTAAGAGCACTGGCCACTCCTGCAGAGAGGCCCAAGTTTGGCTCCCAGCACCCATGTGGCAGCTCACAGCTACCTGTAACTCTAGTTCTGGGGATCTAACGCCCTCTTCTGGCCTCCTCAGGTACTGCACACACAAGGTGCACTTACATACATGCAAATACACACACACACACACACCATAAAACTAAATAAATCTTTCTAAAAGGAAGCTTTTCCATATGCAATATTAAATGGGGAGGAGGCTGTGATGCTGTAACCAGGCAGGCCTCTCCACGGGTGTGTCAAAGAACACACTCCCAGGGGAGGAAGGCGTTTGTGCTGCTCCGAGGTATTGACAAGAATCAGTGCTATTTTTTCAATCGTTTCAATAGCTCTGACACGGCAGCAGGTCTCTCTGATCCTGACTGAGGATAAAGTCCCAGAGCAACTCCGCTGCTGTGGTCTGTGGTCTTTGTTCCTAGCAGAAGGGAGGGCACCGGGAGTGATCAAAATGAAGGTAGTTTTCCCTCCGTCCAAGTTCTGGGATTTTTGGTTCTGAGCCCGTGAGCAGGGAGACACGCCTCGCTCCTTATGGGGAACTCCATCCCAGGCTGCAGGTGTAGGGAGGCTCTGAAGAGGTCCCCACAGCAGCCCCTGGGACTAATCTCAAGCGGTAGCTTTCTGAAAAGGCCTTCAGTTTGTGTTCCTGAGGATGTAAAATAACAAGGGTGGGGACCGGAGAGATGATGGCTCAGTGGTTAAGAGCACTGGCTGCTCTTCCAGAGGACCCGGGTTCAATTCTCACCACCCATATGGCAGTTCACAACTGTCTGTAACTCCAAGATCTAACACCCTCACACCACCATACATTCAGTCAAAACATCAATGCACATAAAATAAAAATAAACTTTTAAAAAATAGCAAGGGTGACAGCGGCGTTATGCATGGCCTGGCAGAACCCCCATTCTATGGGGAAAAGCAGGTTATAGCTAAGTCCACTCAGGACTAAGTCCACTCAGGACTAAGTCCACTCAGGGCTGTACCCTCTACTGGCCCTCCTTCTACCCTGCGGCTTCTCTTCTGAGCTTGGGAGCCTTCCAGAATCCTGCTGAGAAGGGGCTAGTGTAAAGAACCTCACACCACCTCGATGGCTGTCCAGCAGGCCAGTTCCCTCTCTCCCAGCCCCCACTGCTAAGTCAATGGCCTGGTTCTGTTACTCTAAAAGCCAGCCTGCTGTGGAACCCTTGGGAAGAACTGGCCGTGGGTGAAGGCTGGGCAGAACCCTGGTGACTTGCAGCTGGCCCGCCTGTCTCTTTATCCCCAAGGCCCCTGTGTATGAAAGGGCCTCGGCCACCTAGCAATCTCTCTCCCGTATGGGCCCAGGACCCAGGGCACACAACACACTCCCCCCTGGTAAATCAGTGCATCTCAGTGTCTCAATCCCCTATGCGGCATCTGCCACTTCATATTTTACAGAAGGTCTGAGTGAATTCCGGACTAACGGGGGCAGGATGCAAAAGGGACCACAAAGCCACAGGCATGAGGATAAATGGAGACCGAGAAGAAGTCAGTCCGTCTTCCCTGCCTTCATGCTATCTTTTGCTAAGTTTTTGTTTGTTTGATAGGTTGTTTTAAAATTCGGTTTTCACCCAGCCAGGCGTGGTAGCACACACTTGTCATCTCAACACTGGGGAGGCAGAGACAGGAGGATGGCGGCAAGCTTGAGTCTAGCTAGAACTATGTAGTGAGAACCTCAGAAAAAGAAAGAAAGAAAGAAAGAAAGAAAGAAAGAAAGAAAGAAAGAAAGAAAGAAAGAAAAGAAGGAAGGAAGGAAGGGAGGAAGGGAGGGAGGAGAGAGAGAGGAAGGAAGAAAAAGGAGAAAGAAGGAAGAAGGAAAGAAAGAAGAAAAAGAAAGAAAGAAAGAAAGAAAGAAAGAAAGAAAGAAAGAAAGAAGAAAAAGAAAATGAATAGGAACTTTAAAAAGCTGGATTGGATGGGGAAGAGCCACACACACCATTCTCTGGTAACAAAAGAAAATACCACCAAACAGAAAGAGCAATAGAAATGCCGGGGTTCCAAGTCTCACATATCTGGAATTTGGGGTTCATTATTCATGGGCCTTTCCAAAATGAAAAATCTCCCTTGTCTATGAGTCTCTTCTTCCAGTCAATACTGCCACGCTAGCCCACCATTTCCACTCCTGTACAGTACCCCAGGCTGCTGGGGCTCCAGCCTCCTCGGCTTTCCCCAGCATCCATCCTTGACCCTGCCCTTCCCCCTGGGGAGTCACATTCTGAGTATGGCTTTACTGGGGATGGTACACCTGGGGACACTCAGGATCCTAGTGCCCTTTCTGTGGTCCCGAAGCTTCTAAACAACAGGCCGTAGGTTGAGACACCCCACTCCTGCAACCTCTCCTCAGTCATCACGAATCCTGCCTTTCAACTGCCAGCCTGGTGAAGTGTGGGAGGCCAGCTCCCACCTTTTAAAAGGGTTCCTATGAGGAGGAGAGAGGGATAAGAGATTAGGTAGAAAGAGAGACCTAGTTGACGAGAAGAAAGACAGAAACACAGGATAGCTTCGGGAGGACCTGGATCAAAACCCACGGGCCCCTTCTGTCTCTTCAAAAGGGCTTTTTATAACAATGCCAAGGGGAGAGGCCAAAGACCTCCCTCTTGCTAGATCAAAGCACACCACACAGCCAATATAGACCCTTTCCAAATACCTGGTAACCACAGCCCATGGTCCAATCATCCCCTTATGCAGCCCTGCTGCGTAAAGCAAGCCTAGATTCTCCAACCCTGAGTAAGTTCTCACTAGGAAACCTGTGTGGGTCTCTACAGTGAAGGCAGAAGAGACGTTATATGGGAAATGATGGGTGGTGAGGGAGAATGAGGCCCCGGGGCTCACAGTATGGACCGAGGAGGAAACTCCTTGGAAAGCATGAAGGAGCAGCACCTGGGGACACTGTGAGGGCATGCTCACTCATTTGCTTATTGTTTTGCATTTGCCTGGCAAATTTACATAAAACAAAGCAGACTGGGGAGACTGCCATGCCAGCAGGAAAGCCTGAGGTCAGATCCCCAGAGCACGTGTACACACACACACACACACACACACACACACACACACACAAACACGCTGGCATGGTGGTGGATTCCTGGAACCACCGCCTTTGGGGACAGAGATGAGTGGATCCCTGAGCACGCTGCTCAGCCAGCTTAGCTGAGTCAATGGACTCCGGGTTCAGGGAGAGATCCTGTCCTAGATGGAATCCAGCAGTGGCTTGTGTTGGTCTCCCACAGCTTCAGGGCAGGGTGTCACTTGTCCAGGCATGCACTTCTGGCTGTCACATGTCACACTGCCTGGCTAGTTGTGTTGGCAATTGTGAGGGTGACGTGGCGATGAGGACAAGGTCGGGCTTTGAGGCAGTTACGGGGCATATCTGCCTGGCCTCTTGCCAGCCTTGGCACCTGAGTGGCGTATGACCCGGAATGTCAGGCCCCACTAGTGATGCCCACTGCCTGTCTGGGTGTGTTATACTGTTGACCAGCACATGTAGGAACTCAGCTCTGTCTACAAGACCCTGTTACCAAGAGGCCGGGCAGACGAAGCAGATAGGATGTTACATTTGAGGTCCACCCCATCCAGGGTCCCATCAGGTCAAATTCTGAGGCTCCTAATAGCCCCTCCAGGGTGAGGAGGCACATTGCACCCATGCCATTCTAGAACAACTAAGAGTCAATGTTTCCTGTAGTCACACCTTGCTAACCAGAGGTGACCACAGGATGCCACGGGAGTCACGGTCACAGCTCAGCTCTGCTGAACTGGGTCTCCAAAGTCCTCTCCCTTACAGGACACATGTGAACACGCCCACAGACATGTATACAAATACACACACACACACACACACACACACGTGCATACACGCACACATATACACACAGGCACGTGTAGGGCACACCCTGCCCCATCATGTTGCCTCTGTTGACCACAGTACACACAGGGCTGAGCTGAAATGAGAAAATTGAAGCTTGGAGAGAGTAGTTGAGAATCTTGACCCACCTCAGGTTTGTAGTGTGATCCGAGGCGGCCAGCCCCAAGGTGAGGCTAAACCATTGGCCCTCGAGCATCTGGAGCCAGGATCTCTGTATACTCTCTGCTCTGTTTCTTGCTCTTTCCAGGTCTGAGGTGGGTGGAGACTCAGGGATCCTTCTGAGCCCTTCTCTGGTAAGGGCATCCCTCGTGTGAAGTCACAGAGCTCCCGAGATTGTCCTTAGGAACCAATCCCACGGCAGCTGAAGAGGGCCCAGATCAATGGGTGGAATGGATCCCGACAATGTTGGCATCATGAGGTTTTGATTAGTGAAGCAAGCTGAGGCTCGGGACAAAGAGCACGCCAAGTTGTAAGAACGGAGACTTGTGGAGGTGAGGGGTTATATAGACTGTTAATTATTTTTAATTAAAAAAAATTGTGTGTATGCATGGGCATCTCTCTCTCTCTCTCTCTCTCTCTCTCTCTCTCTCTGTGTGTGTGTGTGTGTGTGTGTGTGTGTGTGTGTGTGTGTGTGTGTGTGTAAGTGCAGGTGCCTGTGGAATCCAGAAGAGGGCATCAGATCCCCTGGAACTAGAGTTACAGGTGTTGTGAGCTGCCTGATGTGGGATGCTGGGAACTGAACCCTGGTCCTCTACAAGAACAGACAGTACTCTTAACCACTGAGCTGTCTCTCCAGGCCCACGTTTTTCCCCCTTTTCCTATGCTGGCATTGTCCCAGGGCTCTCTCTGTACACACCGGGTGTACGAGCGTTCTATGGCTGACCTGGGTGAGGTGACAACCACTCCCATGGCTTTTATCTTCTTATGTTCTGTCCTTCTTGGGGATCCCTTGGTCTGAGCCTCAGTTCACTCTGGGCTGTAACGAGTCTCGTGTCCCCCGTTCTTTCTGCTGCTGGGTGGCTCCCGTGGCTGCCAAGTGGGACACGGGACCGTCTGGGCTCCGTGCTGCAGACACACAAATGTGCAGACACAATCGGCTTCACAAGACTGTGGCATGGCTGCCATTTGACACCAAGTCCCTGGGGATGGGACATCCCTCTGGGCTTTGGTGATACCTGCCATCATCAGGCCACTGGGCATGGAGCTAAGAACCAGGTCGCCTTGGCAGGGAACAGACAAAAAGACCGGATGCCAGCTTACGTTGGGTCCCAGATGAGGGACAGGCCCAGATAGGGGACACAGTCCCTGGCACATCTAAGATTCCCTTCTCTCTGGTGTCAGCCTTTTGCTGGAGTTCTTGGCTGGGAGGTGGGGTGACTGCCCTTCTTCCTGGGGGTCCTTCTTCCTCTTGGCCCTGGACACTGGACATGCTGATCTGGTTGGGGACCTTTCCTCCTTCTTCACATGCCCACACCAATGGGCTTGGCTCACATTCCCGACTGTGTGGACCACAGCCCTGGGCACTGCTTTGTCTGTGCATTTCATTTGGAGGCTGGCATTTGTTTGGGTCTGTTCTCTCAATAAAAGACCTTTTAATTTGGGGCCTGGAGAGCTGTTTATGGCTCAGCACATAACGATGCAAGGAGCTGGGAGCCTTGACATCCCCATTCTCTGGTGGCCTGGTGTAAAGGACATGGATGGGTTGTCTTCCTCACAGGCACCTCTGGCCTTGGGCAGCGGGGGCAGGTCCCAGCCAGCTGGAGATAGGCATTTCCAAGCAGGAATGGCCTCACTGTCCATGAGAGTGGCAGCGGCCTCCTCGCCTTACCCACCTGAGGGAGACTCAGTCATGGGGGGCGGGTGAGCGAGCTAGCCCTGAACCAGACACCTAGGTTGGTAAACCTGCTACCTCGCTTTCCCTGTGTTCCAAAGAAATTAGGAAACAGAGATTGATAAAAAAAAGAAAATGGATCTAGTTACAGTTTAGCCAGCTCTGGGGAGAGAGAAACTTCTAGTTTCTCGCCTTTTCCTGTGTCAGTGTTAGAATTTTTACATAAAGGACGAAATGAAAACCCAGAGCCTTGTTCACCAGGGCTGCGTAATTCCCTGTCAGGGCCTCGGCTGGCTCTCTGTGATTCATGGGATTCCCCGCGGCAATGGTAGTTCCTTGCGGTCCACTGTTTTAGGGTTCCTCTCCTACTGTTTCAGAGGAACTTCACAGGTTTGGTCCAGTTTTCATCTGAAAGGGCCAAGGATGGAGCCAGTGAGGGAACAGTGGTTTGAAACACTGGAGGGGGGGTCCAGGGTGTGGGAAGAGGGGATTCACCAGTGACCCCTTGAAGAGTGATGGATGGATGGGGTAGGGCGAGGGCATATAGGTCACTCGCAGACTGACTGGATGATCAGGAGCCAGACAGCACAGGAAAGACTGTCCATGCTCAGAAAGAGGGCCACCCGGGCACCCCTGGAGGTGGGAGGTTTTATGGGGACACTGCAGGGGGAAGGGGGTGATAGGAGATGAACCGTTAAAAGAAAGAAAAGAATAGGATTCAGAGCAGGGGGCAGAGGCGGCAATGACATCTCATTTGCTTACCCAGCATGTGTTGGGTGTCATGGCGATGTGCTGTTCACATGTCGCCCTGAACTGAACCCTGGAGAGATGTCACGCTGTTCCCCTTAATGAGGCTCCCAGAGGCCGGAGGACTCGCTTGCGGATCTCACATAGTGTCTGTCGGCCAACAGGACCGAAGAAGATGGATGCTCCGGTATTATTGACTTAGTGACAGACACGGCATTTGAGCCGTAGATGGGATGACACACGCAGGCGAGATTTTTCTAGTAGCCATAGCAATGAGGGCGGGAAGAAAGACAGGTGAAATTAATTATAATCGTCTATTTTTATTCAGTCCAATGGTCCAAGATTATAATTTAAGCTGGAGATTGATGTGTATGCTTACATTCATTTTTCATAGCAACCCACTAAAATTGGTGTCTTTTACAGGTGTATTGCATCCCAGTTCGACTCACTCCAGCTCAAGGGCTCCAGCACCATCTATGGCTGGTGACTGTCATGCCTGTGAACCGGGATAGGGGTGGGGCTCCGAGTAAGAGCCTAGGCATAGTGTCCAAGGCCCTGGCTTCCATTCTCCCCTCAAAGAAAGGGAAGGGGCAGGAAGGAAAGGGAAGTGGGCTGAAGGCTGGGGGTGTCCTGTGGTCTATGGGCCACGCCCGAAGGGACCTAGGTAGGTTTGCCGGATTTCTAAAGCTTTGACTGTGTGCACCCCACCTTTCACCCTTGGTACCCCTCACTAAACACTTAGCCCCAGCTCAGCATGCTTGATCTGTGCAGGTAGGAGATCACTTTGTGGATCTGTCCTCACAGCAGTGGGCATTGCCATGTGTCAATAAAGATTTATTGACAAATACATGCCACAGACCAGATTTAGCCCAGAATTAGTAAATTGCCAGCCCAAAGCACGGTGTTATTTACACAGTATCTTCAAGCCACGGTAAGAAAGCTAGCATGAGTTCAGTGAAGAGAAGATTGGAAGGAAAATTAGGAGCCTGATCCACAAGATCATCAAGGAAAATTTGAAGAAAATGAGGTTGTTAAATGCTAACAAGCTTTTGAGAAAATTTAGGAGTCTGGGAGTCATGGGCTTTAGGCCTCCTCTTTCTCCATATGACGTAATCTCAGTAAAACTCCATCAGTGTAACAGACCCCCAGACCTTAGCGCAGCTGACGCCATGATGGAAGTTCATTCAGGCCTTGAAACCCAGCATGGAGGTATCAACACCTGCCAACAAGAACAACGACCCGCCCGATCCATCAAAGTCCACGGTTCTGGGAAAGTCCCTAACCGTAGTAACCTTTCTCCTCAGCTTCTGCAGTTCTGCTTCTGGCTAACTGCTCTTGCTAACTGAGGTGTGTCAAGCAAGAACGCGGTTTTTGCGCTTAAAAGCTCACCCTGAGAGAGGCTGGGGACTATGCTGGGGTCCTGAACACCCAGTGTGGTCACCAGATGGCTAATCAAGACTTTCTATTAGCGTAAGTGTGTCTGGATAGGCTTCTCTGGTAGGTACCCCACACCACCAACTGCCTTTCTTCTGAAGTCCTACTGTGGAACCCAGGGCCTCACTCACGCTCCAGCCCCTAGCTCTCCTTTCATTTCTTATTTTGAGACAGGGTCTCACTCTGTAGCCCAGCCTCAGCCTCCCACGGGAGTGATTGAGCCATCAAGCCTTGCTCCCCTACTGTCCTGGCCAGTCCTGCCTGTGAGGACCCTCCCCTGTTCACTGTGGAGGTGAAGCGATGCCAGTGAGGAGGGCAGCATCCTGAATCCTAAGAACCTTAACAAGTTGGGGGTCCCATGAAAAGACCTAATCCCAAACTGTGGAGTGAATGAAATCCTGCTGGGGGCCCGCCAGGGAGGACGGTGGGGGCTGCCTCCCTAGTACCTGAGCCATCATAAAAGGTCCATGTGACACACTGGGTGCTTTCTCACCTCATAATAGTATCACCTCTATGGCTGAGCCCTCCATCCATCCGACCCCACTTGTCTGTGTTTCACAGGGACAGTGGAGGCCAGGAAGCTGAGGAAGGAGGACCAGGGCCTACAAGCAGCCTGGGTCCTGCTAAGCCCCATCTATCACAATGGAGGTAATTAAACCAGGACAGAGACCACACAAGGCAGGCAGAGTGAAAACACCAATGTGTCCCAGGAAAACCTGCAGATCTATGGCTCCTCAAAGCTGTACGGATACTGCAAAACCACCCGCAAATGGGAACCTCCTGTGGCAGGAGGCATCTTGGATGGGCGGTGTTCCGGAGGTTGCTGCTCTGCTCACACCTGCCTCCCAGGAGCAGCCCTGCATGTGGCTGAGGGAGGCAGCTCACGGGCTGGGGCTCTTGTTGCCTGGGCTTCTCTGCCTGTGATGACTGTGTTGCTCCGAACTGTGAGCCCTAAACAAACCCTTCCTCCTCAAGTTGCTTTTGTCAGCATTTGATTGTAGCCATGAGACAAGAGCCTAACACACCCCATGTAATGGCTAAGGTTAAAAAGACAGACAACATCAAGTGTTGGCAAGGATTTGGAGCAACTGGAACTCTCAAGCGTGACTGATGGGCACGCAAAGGGGAGGGACATTGAGAAACAGCCAGGCAGGAACAATAGGAGTGTAAGAGTGATTCAATGGAAGTGTAAGAGTGATTCAATAGAAGTGTAAGAGTGATTCAATAGAAGTGTAAGAGTGATTCAATAGAAGTGTAACAGTGATTCAATAGAAGTGTAACAGTGATTCAATAGAAGTGTAGCAGTGATTCAATAGAAGTGTAACAGTGATTCAATAGAAGTGTAGCAGTGATTCAGTAGAAGTGTAACAGTGATTCTGTGAGGGGCATGCAAGAGCCATGGAAGAGAAGTCTGTGTGAGTACCTGCAGGCTGCAATGGACAACATCACCATGTCATCTTTTCACAACCAGCCCAACTGTCCATCAACGGCTGAGTGGACAAGAAGAAGACTGATCAGCAGGGCCTGGGACAGACCTTTGACACACACAAGGACACACATGACTCAGAAGCATCACACCACATGTGAGCAGCTGAATGCACAAGGCTGCCTGCAGGGCCCCAGGTGTAGGAAATGCTAGAAGAAGCAATATTCTATAAGGGGCAGGGGTCATTTGTGCTCCCACACTTGGTGGTGGGGGTGCTTGTGGACTGTGACCTTTGGTCACAGAAAACTGGAAAAAGAGAGAGACAGTAAAAGGTTGTTGAAAGCCAGGCACACGCCTTTATCTGTACTCAGGAAGCAGAGGCAGGACAGTCTCTGTGAGTTCGAGGCCAACCTGGTCTACAGAGTGAGTTCCAGGACATCTAGAGCTAAATAGAGAAAGCCTGTCTCTAAAAACAAAAAACAAACACAAGCAAACAAAAAGAGAAAAGTGTGTTGAATTGGGATACTGTAGTCTGTGCCCCAGCAGAGGACTCTAAAAAAGATCAGGGAAACAGCCCGGAACCTGCCTTTCTCAGGTGCTCTCTCAGGTCCCTGAGATGGCAGGAAGGTGATGGCCACAGGAGCTGGGATCCAAATGGTCCAAGCTCAGGGAACCACAATACAGAGCCGGAGCCGGAGCCAGAGCCAGAACCAGAGCCGGAGGCATATTCTCACTTGGCAGCCTGGGGAGGGGGAGGCTGCTCCCACTGCAAACTGAGAACCAGTGAGGTGTAGTCCACCCACCAACACAAAAACAAACGAGCTTGGGCCTCCAGCTCTGCCTGAGGGTCCCCTTGCACCCGTTCACCCAGGTGAGGACGTGAGATGGCCTGCCAGCCACAGCTTCCAATCAGCTCGGTGCCTGGCTTGGTCACAGGAGTCTTTCTTGACACCGGACTCTGGCTGTGACAGGGCAGTAGCAGCCTGGGGTCTCTGCCACAGGCAAAACGTTCAAAGAATGAGGTGGCCCAGCCTGAGCCCACTGGGAAGGACAACCGCCTCCCACTGCAGGCCCGACGGCCCATGCACTCTCTGCTGGGACGTCATTTCTTAACCTTGTCACCTGGTCACCTCCATCCATCCTTTGGGTGGGAGCCTCAGACAGACGAGGGCCCCACAGCCATGCAAGACAAAGCGAGATGGAGCTTATACAATCTGAGGGTCCCCAGCCCCATGCTGCTACGTGCCCCCCACCACACCATCCACAGGAAGATATGCAACACCCTCAGGGATCCCATTCCTGGGGCTCAAGTGTCTCCAGAATGGAACCTCAGTCCAAGAATAACACAGGCAATGGGATGTGTCTCCTGTCACTTTTATGGGTTGTGACTACCTTCCCCTGTGACCTTGAGGCCAGGCCCCAGCAGATCTGGAGAAACTGCCAAATGTTTCTCTGTTTCTTTGTTCTTGACTTGGGGGCCGAGGGGAGGGGGGGGGCTGGCCATAACTTCCTGCTAGGTTGTCTGAGAAGCGCGAGGCAACCTGTCAGAACCCACAAGCTAAGGAGGGCGCTGCTGTCTCAGGAGGTGCAGACGCCTGAGCCACAGCAGGGGTATGAGCCTCTTGCGGTCCTGTGGAGCCAGCTGGCTTTGGGAAGAAGTGCTAGGTTGTGTGTGTAGACCAGGGTGCTCTTGGTCCCAGCCTAGGAAGTAATCTGAGCTGATGGCTTGGCTGCAGCCCGGAAGATGCCACCCCAGCCAAGTCACAGTGGCCTGGGGGTTGAGATTCTGTGTCTCTTTACACTGACTCACTGGAAAAAAAAAAGTATGTGTGATTGTGTGTGACTGTGTGTGTGTGTTCCTTAGGCACCATGTTTTTTTTTTTTTCTTGTTGTTTTTTTGTTTTTGTTTCTGTATTTTTTTGGTTTTTCGAGACAGGGTTTCTCTGTGTAGCTTTGCACCTTTCCTGGAACTCACTCTGTAGCCCAAGCTGGCCTCGAACTCCCAGAGATCCACCTGGCTCTGCCTCCTGAGTGCTGGAATTAAAGGCGTGCGCCACCACCGCCCGGCTGCACCAGGGTTTTGAGACAGAGTCTCTCCCTGGCCTATAAGTGACAGTTGGGCAGTACATAACATCCAGAACTGTAGATGTAGACTTGGCCATGCCTTGTATCCTTGGCATTTGGGGATGTCAGCCATGCGTCGAGTGTGTGATATTTATGTGGTGATTGCAAGCACGGTATGACATGCTTAAGATAAATTCCTTGGTCTCCTGAGCAGGGGAGCGAGACAAGCAGGGTGGCTGCGGGGTGACGCCTGATACGAAGTAAAGTGACCAGAGGTGACAGCACAGGAGCAAGGTGGCCGGAGATGGTCTCTCCGGCAAAGGGGCATTTGGGCATTGGCTTAGAGAACACATGGGGCTGGCTCTGTGGTTAAGAGCGCTTGCTGCTTTTCCCAGAGGACCTGAGTTCGGTTCCTAGCACCCACTTTAGACAGCTCACAACTGCCTGAAACTTCAACTCAAGGGAGTTCCTTCCAGTGCCTGCTTCTGGTCACTACAGGCACTGTACTCACATGCTCACATCTACACACAGATACACATATATACACATAAATAACAAAAAAAGGGAGAGAGAGACAGAGAGAGAGAGGATCATCAGTCATGCATGATGGCGCACGCCTTTAATCCCAGCACTCAGGAGGCAGAGGCAGGTGGATCTCTGTGAGTTCGAGGCCAGCCCGGTCTACAGAGCAAGTTTTGTATATGCATCTGCTACCACACCATTGTCAAGATTACTATAACACGATATCCCTTATTATATTCCTTATTAAAACCCAACGTACGATGTATTTCAGAATAAGGAATCAGAAATAAACAGGAATTGCTGTGTCTTTCATTCTGCTCATGAGAGAGGAGAGTCTCCCTTTTGGTCCGGCTCCCAGGACTTGTCGGGCTGAACCATCACACACAGTTGCTCTGAGGGTGGCTGGCGACACACTCTTTCACTGGACCTGGCATTTCTGTTACACGTATCTTTTTATTTTTATTATTTATAGCTGTTATTTTTTGGTAAGCTATCTTAAAGCCTTGCTTTGGGAAAGAGTGGGAACTGTGGATAAAGACTTTATTCATCCAGGCTGGCCGCTGTGTGCGCGCACAGGGCCTGAACCACACGGTTCCGTGAGCCCTCAGCTTGTAAAGACCGGCAGACCAACAGGAACACAGGCTCGCAGTTCATTTCTGATAATTAACTCTGGGGCCAGAAAGAAAAACAGCGTATCTGCAGGATGGCTAATTTCTCTGGGGAAAGCTGATGTTACGAGTCTGTGCTTAGGCCGAGAGGTCATGGGACTCCTCCCCGGGTGCTATCTGTCCTCACCCTGGGATGAGTGGCACGCACACTTTCTAAAGGAGGGTGGACCCCACTACTGCTGACAGCTTGAGTAACCTCTGGTGGTCTGGTGGCTGTCATTTCCCCCTTCACAGGGGCCATTACCTTCTTCCGCACACATGATTAACCGGGCCCACTGCGGCCTGTCATGGATCTGTTAGGTTCACTGGGAAGTTTCCAGAGCCAGGGTGCAGGGAGATGCCCCTCGTGCCTGTTGCATGCTCTAAAAAGTTCTGATGACAGCTATAGGGTGGGGGAGAGCAGGAGGCCAGATGAGGGAACCCCCTCAACCCCCCCACGCTGCCCCTTCCAGTGGCCTGCTGTACGTGGCCGCCCAGCATGGTCAGAGGCCTGGCGGGGCAGAGCCGCCTGTGACCCTCAGTCCTGGCACCGTAAGAAAGAGTGAGCTGAGCCGGGCGGTGGTGGCACACGCCTTTAATCCCAGCACTCGGGAGGCAGAGCCAGGCGGATCTCTGGGAGTTCGAGGCCAGCCTGGGCTACCAAGTGAGTCCCAGGAAAGGCGCAAAGCTACACAGAGAAACTCTGTCTTGAAAAACAAAAAAAAAAAAAACAAAAAAAAAAAAAAAAAGAAGAAAAGAAAGAAAGAGTGAGCTGTGTTCGGAGACCCTCGGGCGCTCTGTCCACCAGAACCACCATAGGATTCAAGTTTCCCTGTAAACCCCAGCTGGTAAAGACAGACTTAGTGTCATGACACCGCCAGCAGGAAACAGGAACCTCTCAGACATCCACTCTGGAACCTATCTGGATCCCATCTCAGGAATCTTGCTGGTCCCAGCCTCTCACTGGTCTTGGGTCCGTGGCTGATGCTCAGCTCGTTCGCACTCACATGCTGAGTGCGGTTGGGGCTGAGCAGATCCAAGCTCTTGAAGAAACAGGGACCGGAGTCAGGGTGGGCTCACAGAATGACCCGGGGGTCGTGACAGATGTACATGGCCTTTAAGATGCGACACTCACTGTCTTAAGACCTCGATGTCCCATGTCCTAGGACTCGGGCGTCTGTGTGGCTGGAGTCCTAGGACATGGGACCTGTTCTGGTGGGCATATTCAGACAAGGAGCTTACTACATTCTAGGGTTTCTCTTTCTTGAAGACGGCTGGACTAAGAGTGACAATGATCCCTGCTGGTCCTTGGTGGTGGTGCTGAGCTCAGCAGGCAGCCAGATGTCCCCAGACTGCAGGGAAGCGACACCACCACCCCCCCCTTTTGACAGCAGCTAGCACACAGGGCTCCTGCAAAGGCCCCCAAGGCCTCACCTCACTGCAGGCAGAACTCCGGGGAAGAAGCTGGTGACACCTTGACCCTGTGACATCACCGTTCCTGGGACTCACACAGGGCCCAGGGGACCTTTGGCGTGGCGAGAGGACTCCGTTCTGGTTCTGTGGGTCCTACTTCAAAGTAATTCCCATGGCCTTTGGCTTTAGCTTTGATCAACTTTGCAGCTGGCTTAGTCAAGCCCTTGACTCATCTGTCACTGTGAAGGTCATTTGTTACCCAGATGGAGGAGGAGGCTGAGAAGGGGGAGTCTAGCCCATTTCCCACAGACAGGCGGCTTCCGGCGTCTTAGCTGATACATCCCTGGCAAGACATAAAACACCCTTAGGGGTCACAAATGGTGGGTACCTGGGGTCTAGTATGTTAGGTGCATTAATATATCCTTAAAAGAAGGTTCTGGAAGAATATAAAAAAAACAACGAACAACAGGGAAACCCAGTCACAGGAAGTGAGTGTCCCTTAGGCTTCCGTGGTCATGGGCGCAGTCCACGTGGACACTGCCCAGTGTGGCAGCCACTGGCCACCCGTGGCTGGCATGTGGTGGAAACACGGACCCTGCGGTTTGGAAGCAAATTATTTCTCTAAATTTAGACTTTATAGGAAACAGCTAGAGTCTCCCGCGGTGACTGTGTGTTCGGCAGCGTCGCATCAGAGACAGGTGACGGAATTGTTCCAACGGCTTCCCCAGAAGGCATGGTGAGAGCCTCTGAGCTCTCTGTTTTCTTGGATTAGAAAATCACTTAGAGCTGCCGAGCCCGGAGGGCCCATACGGACCTCAGACACGTGGGTTCCCAAGTTCGGCTGTTACTAGTTAAGAAGCTGATGTTCATGAAGAGGGAAGAGAACAAAACAAAACCCAAAACACAACTTCAAATGCCCCCAAATCTGTGGGCCAGCTCTGGTTCAAATAGCTGACCATGATATCCATGGGAGGAGGTTAAACCCAAACCCCCTTGATCTTGCCAAATTCTTACTCTGCTGGGATCTCTGATCCAGAGAGTGGCAGGCAGTTCAGGCTGCCTCCGACAGGCCCAAGGGTCCCTCTGGGAAGAAGGAAGAATGCATTTACTCTGACTGGGGTGAGGTTGTGGGCTTGTGTGGATGAATTCAGAAAGAGTTGAACCGGGGTAGTAGCCCAGTGGGAAGGACACTCACCTAGCAGGCAATGGGCCCTGGGTTCCCTGACCCTATTAACCAAGTATGATGGCCTGTAATCAGACCTTGGGAAGCAGAGGCAGGAGGATCAGACATTCAAGGTCATCCTCAGCTGCATTGTGAGTTTGGGGCCAGCCTGGGGTACCTAAGCCTCTGCCTCAAAAAAAAGGTGGTCACTCAGTGGTTAAGATTCCTTACTGCTCTTGCAGATGACCTGAGTTTGATTCTCAAAGCCCTCTTCTGGACTCAGGCACACAAATCTAAAAACAAATCTTAAAAAAAAAAAAAGAGGAAAAAAAGAAAAGAAAGAAAAAAAAAGAAAAGGAAAGGAAAAAAAGAAAAGAAAGGTATGGCCTACATCAATGTCCTGAAGTGTTTCCCGTTTCCCAGAAGTGTTTCCAGGGAACTGTGGGACATGGCTGTCTGTGGTTCGCCTGGCTGCTTGCTCCTGGAGTGCCAGAACCAGTCAGAGCGGTCATGTGTCCATGTTCCCACTGGTCATCCAACATAAAGGTGAGTGGCCTTCAGAAGGTTCCAGACCAGAATCTGCCCTGAACATCCCTAGAGTCCTAGCCAGCCAGGGGCAGAGGAGAGCTAGCCTCATCCACCTGTTAGTCCCTTGAGCTAGGCTGGGGTGACATCTTCCACAGCAAAAGCTCACAGGAGCTCCCCATGCCGCCGGTGACCAATAAAGCCGCAGGCTGCTCCCTGTGCCAGCGTCCTGCCCGGGGGCACACCAGCCCACCCTAATGTCCACACACACTTCCCACAAAGCTGCTTCGAGATGGAAAGCAGACACAGCTCCCTAACCAATGCCAGCAGCGGAGATGAGCCAGGCCCCTGGGCGGGTTCATGTGGAGGCCTGAGGGGAACAAGGGCACAGTGTGGGTCCGGCTGGCGGGCTCTTGATGCTACGTGAGAAGCTGTGAAAACAGCCTTGTGGCCAGCAGGGCACCTCCCTGCCCTCGGCTCCCTCACTTCAAACCAACCATGGTTTTGGAAGTGAGGCTGCATGCGCACCGCACCCAGACTCTGCCCGGTGGCAGGAATCAGGAAATGCCAGGGCCTGGCCAGTGTTGACCCAAGGCTGTGAACACAGGCCCTGTGTCCCTGTGGCTGGGAATGGAGTCTTGGTGTTTATGGGGAAACAGGTTGATGGTACAGGCCACTCAGTAGAAAATTCCAGAAAATACTTGTGCATCTGTTGAGCACCGGGCACCATTTCAGGGGTATGATATTGAACACCGCAGGCATTTCCTGGCATCCCGGTGCGTGCATGGTGCAGCTGGATGGGAATATTTGGCTGGGAAGTGAACCGTGGAATATAGTTCAGGAAAGGTAAGTGTCCCTGGGGAGGTCACAATGTGAGAACATGACAAAGGGACTTGAATGCAAGAGTGGGAACCGCACTGGGCACCTCTGACTGCGGATGGGTGGTCTGAGGTGCTGTACACCTGTCATTCATACGGCCGAAGCTCCATGAGCAGGCATCAGGCACCAGGCCAGAAGGAGATGGAAAACATGTCCTGGGAGTGAGGAGTTCGGCCTCACGCAGTCCTCGGTGACATCCAGGGTAGATGGTTGAATGAAGTACTCGTGACTACAGGGGTAACACAGGCCAGGCCACTGGTGACATGTGGGCAGAAGTAAAGAATGGGGCTGCGTGTGTACCTGGGAAGCTTTTCCAGGAGAGCCCAGCACAGACCCACGAGAGCTAACCACTCTCCTGGTTGTTGGCTACAGAGCAGTCAGCAATGGAAAAGCCAGGCTGAGCTCAGGGAGTGGCTGAGCCCTCCCACCCCGAGCCAGCCTACTTCATGCCATCCCACCCCACGCTGGCACTGAGCCCCGGTACACACCACCTGCCACTTGCTTGGAGCCCGTGGTTCCTAGACGGCTTGACCTCATTGGTCGCCGATGCTGTTCAAAGCCCCATGAAGGACCTTGTCAACATCCAGGCCACCCACCTCTGTCCCCTCAATTTCACAGCCCCATCTTGGAGGCCTCAGTACTTTGGGACCCTTACTCTGAACCCTAAATCAAAGGTCCCTGCCACCTTGCCACCCTTCTGTGGCGGTGGCATCTTGGAGATTCCCATGAACAACACACACACACACACACACACACACACACACACACACACACGGTGTACAAAAATCCGTGTTCCCCTAAGTTCCTCCCTAGGTTATCTTTTCTGTTATCACCAGCTCCAGAATCTCCAATGGAGGTTGCCAACATGGCTATTTAAAGAGTCCTCATCTCCGGGCAGTGGTGGCCTTTAATCCTAGCACTCGGGAGCAGAGCCAGGCAGATCTCTGAGTTCGAGGCCAGCCTGGGCTACAGAGTGAGTTCCAGGAAAGGCGCCAAAGCTACACAGAGAAACCCTGTCTCAAAAAAACCAAAAAAAAAAAAAAAAAAAAAAAAAAAAGAAAGAAAGAAAGAAAGAAAGAAAAAGAGTCCTCATCATATTGATTTGGCCTTACTGTTTACTTGAGAGTCCCCAATTGCATCCCAAGGATAAAGCCACTGCCCTCTCAACCCGGATGCTCCATAGGCCACACAGGGTGGAGAGTTATCCGAATGTTAACTCACTCAGAGGTTGCAGACAGTGGCCCATACAATCTGTCCTAATCATGCCTTGTGTGGTCTGTGGGCCCAGAGCAGAGTTGACGTGAAAGTGTGCCGTCGTTGGGTGACAGGAGACAGGGACCTCGAACTACAGCTCAGCGCAGTTTCATTCCCACAGTTCCCCCAAAGAGTGTCATTCTTGGGCTTGTGAGATAGCTCAGTGGGTAAAAGGTGCTTGCTGCCAAGCCTGACGACCTGTGTTCAAGCCCCAGGACCCACACTGTGAAAGAAGAGATCAACTACTCTCTGGCATCCACACTTGCACCATGGCATGTACACACCCCACCCTAAACACACGCCTAAGTATGTAAACAAGAGAATCCTATTACTGCTGGTAGAATTTATGAAACATTGTACCCAGTTGTTGTTATACTTTGAATTTTGTCAGTAAAAACTTACATGTTCTAACCCTCATATATAGGAACGCTAGGTGTGATGGCCCACACTTTAAATCCCAGTACACCGGAGGCAGAGGCAGGCAGACCTCTGAGTTGGAGGCCAGCCTGGTCTACAGAGTGAGTTCCAGAACAGCTAAGGCTACACCGAGAAACCCTGTCTCGAAAAACAAAACAAAACAACAACAAAAGAACCCACATAACATCGCTGACTTGCTTCTTAGCGCTCAACATCTGGAATGTTGCCTGAGCCTTTCTAGAATGAGCTTGGCTCCGCTGCAAGACATAGAACTTCCAGGGCTGCCTGCCATCTTTAAGCCTTCTGGGCTCCCCTGACTGTGACGTTCCTTCCCCAGTTCCGTCCCCACCAAGCCACCTCATCCTCAGCTATGGTTTGACCTCCCTGATAGCCCATGACACCATTCTAATAAGCCAGTTACATCCTCCCAAGCAGCCAGGGGTCACTCCACTCTGTTGTCACTACTAGCTCCGCTGACTTGCCCTGAGTGACCCTGGGAGTGGGGGATGGGCTCTTTCCCAGGACTGGTTGTGTATGTCACGGAAAAGCACTTGCAGATTCCATGTGGGCAGTGTGGCACTCACAGTATTTAGGCTTGGCGGGGGTGTGGGGGGGTGGAGTTCCTTCAATCATGGGGAAAGAGGGGGCCCAACACTGTTTCATGGACTGGATGGCTGGATGGATGGCTGGATGAATAGACGGAAGGAAGGAAGGAAGGAAGGAAGGAAGGAAGGAAGGAAGGAAGGAAGAATGAAAGGGTGGATAGGATAGAGTAAATGAAGGAAAAGGCAGAGGAAGAAGGGAAGAGCCAGTGGATATTTGGGTAGATGGCAAGAAAGAAGGATAGAAGGAAAAACAGATGAGTGAATAGAAAGGAGGAGAGAAGGACCAGTAAACAGATGGACAGATGGATCGGTAGATGTATATATGTATGTATGTATGTATGGATGGATGGATAGATGGACAGATGGATAAAAGGATGAATGGATAGATGGATAAATGGAAGGATGTATGACAGATGGATGGATGGACAGATAGAAGGATGGATAGAAGGATGGATGGACAGATGGATGGATGGATGGGTGGATGGATGGACAAATGGATGGGTAAATGGATAGATAGATAGATAGATAGATAGATAGGTAAATAGATAGGTAGATGCATGGATGGGACAGTGGGTGATTCTGCCTGATTTCTGGACCTATCCCTTTTCCCTAGAGCCCTCTCACCTCCCTCTCTGGCCCACCCAGCCTGCAGGCTCAGTGTCCTCCTCCCTCCTCTGGGCCAGGTCCCAGAGCCTGTGCCCATTCCCACACTACTGCTCCTGTGTTCCCTGCCTGGCAGCAGGAGCTCCCACATCCTGCCAGCTCGCTCTTGACATCTCGAAGCTTGACCGGGCCTCTCCTCGGCCCCAGGTCTTTGAAGGAGGAGAAAGAAGGCACTTTGTGGTGTTTGGAGACTGGCCTGTCTGGTCTGCCCCTGGGCTCACATGACAAGCTCCGTCTGTGCTGATGGCTGATGCTCTTTCAGGCGGGACCGCTGGCTCCTTCCCACTAGAGACCACGGGTTTACCCCACACCTGAGAAAACAAGGCTGGAGCTGCATGTGGCTGATAAAGCAGTCCAGAGGCAGGGGGCTGCGCATGTGCTGGCATCCGGGGACAGACACTGGGTCCTTTGTGTTCTTTCCCAACCAGTCGCCCACTGGGAGCAGCTAACAGAAGACTCTCTCACCTCTGTGGGGCTGAGCAAGCCAGGTTGGCCGCGTTTGCTCAGGAGCAACATGAAGGGGCTGTTGTCTGCAGCCCTGGAAGGCAGGTATCAGAGAGAGCCTCTCCCAAGGACTGCTGGGAGAACCGGGCGCTCAGTAGCCAGGAAGGGAGGGGCGTTGCTGGCAGTCAGGCTGTGCCTTCTGAGTCCAAGCTGGGTAACACAGTGGCCTTCAGGCCCGATTCCACCTCACAAGCTGTGTTTCACTCCATTCAGTGGACTCTCTCGCTTGGTAGACATGAATGAGCCAACTGTCCAGCGCCACCCATGACTCAGACTGATAAATGACCGACTCTGAGTGGTAGAAACGGTTCCACCCCCTCAAATTATCAAAGTAAATTGGGGCCATATGAACACATGGGCAATTAAAATCATTCCAGGAAATCTAAGTCTGAAAACATATCAGACGTGCAGATGGAAGACAGGATGCAAACTCCTCACCCGGACCCCGCAAAGAGGAGGACCCCCAACACTGAGATAGTGACCACCCCACCAACCTGTCCTCTGACCACCTAGTGTGTGGTCCTACAGGCAGAGAACTCCCAACCATCTCAGGGGATTACACTCAGCTTGGGCCTACACTAACGGGCATCCATCCATCTGCTCATTTATCTATTTGGACCCTGACTCTACATCCTCCGTGGTTCCACATCTCGACTTGACCCCGAGACTCAGCTTAACCTCCGCTCTGCAGCTTGACTCTGTACTGGCACTCCCTGCAGACCTCAGGCCAGTTCCTCCTCTTATTCCCACAAGGACTCTTTCCACTGTATAAGCCTTGGGCATCTGCCTCTCATGCCTCTTTGAAGTTTCTTGAATTCTGCTGTGGACTCTGTAAGTCTTCGCACTATTCTGTAGCCTGCATAGGTAGGTAGGTAGGTAGGTAGGTAGGTAGGTAGACAGACAGGTAGACAGACAGACAGACAGACAGACAGACAGATAGATAGATGTAGGTAGATAGATAGATGATAGACAGAAGATAGATAGGCACATACATACATACATAGATGGATAGATGTAGGTAGACAGATGTAGATGGATAGATAGGTAGGCAGATAGATAGATAGATAGATAGATAGATAGATAGATAGATAGATAGGTAGATAGATAGATAGATAGATGATGGATGTATGGATTTATTGATCTACCATGTGGTGTACGTGTGATCTGAGATCTAATATCAACAGTTATGCTCAGAGTAAAAGAACCTAGGTTCGCCTCAGCCATCTCTCGAGAGAAATTGAGACTATTTGGCAAATTGCAGCTGGCAGAGCTGAGGTAGCTTGTGATTTTTTTTTTTTTGTTTTTTTTTTTTTTTGTTTTTTTTTTTTGGTTTTTCGAGACAGGGTTTCTCTGTGTAGCTTTGCGCCTTTCCTGGGACTCACTTGGTAGTCCAGGCTGGCCTCGAACTCACAGAGATCCGCCTGGCTCTGCCTCCCGAGTGCTGGGATTAAAGGCGTGCGCCACCACCGCCCGGCTGGTAGCTTGTGATTTTATTGTGATGACATTAAGAAAAACACACGAAGGTGTCTGCCTACGTTTCTGACAGTGAGTTCATGATAGTGTGCTGTGGAGAGAGAAGACACAAATAAATGTCCCAGATGTCCGGTGGCTGAACAGGGTCAGGCGGAAGGGCGCAGAGATCAATGGAGAGAGGGGTGTCCATGCTTGTTCCATACTGTACCTTTTCTGAGGGAGCTCGGCCTGGCGGCTGTCACACTGGCCCCTAGCAGTGCAGGGAGGGGGCTATGGTCCCCTTGTGGTCCTGGTTGATTAGGCTGGGGCAGGTGTGGGCTCCAGAGTCGTGGGCAGGAGCAGATCACAAAGGGCCGAGGGCCATGTGGTGATGAGGGCCACATCTCCTGGTCTACACTAACTGGTGGGAACTGGGCTCTGTAACACGAATTGCTAAACAGTCTTAAAAAAAAACCCGGAGCCAGGTATTGGGGTGAAAGCTGAAAGATCAGAGAGCAAGCCAGCCATGTTCTTACCTCTTAGAAATCCTCAGGACAGTGAGTCCTGTTTCCTCACGCCTTATATACCTTTCTCTGTCCTGCCATATTACTTCCTGAGATTAAAGGTGTGTGTGCTTCCCAAGCAAAGGCATGAGATCTCAAGTGCTGGGATTAAAAGTGTGTGCCACCCCACCTGGCTCTTTTCCCTGTGTGGCCTTGAACTCACAGAGGTCCACATGGATCTCTGTCTCCCGAGTGATAGGATTAAGGGTGTGTGCCTGGCCTCTAAGTCTAATCTAGTGGCTGGCTCTGTCCTCTGATCCCCTGATAAGTTTTATTGGGGTGCACAATATATCACCACAGGACTCCTAGGGGAAAGGCGCTGTGTCCTTCTTAGGGTCTAGTTCATGAGGTGATGGAGTTGAGAGGAGGCGGAGCCTTGTTGGAGGGAGCAGGTCACTGGGGGAAGGTCCTTGGGGGCTATGAGTTGTCCTGTCCTTCCCTGACTGTCTCTCCACTTCCTGTCCCCATGAGGTGAGCAGCTCCCCTCCCCACAGTCTCTAAAGGCTATTTAGAGTCACCCCACAGCAGACCAGGAACCCAAACTGCCAACCAAGACCATGAGTTAAACCAAATCTTCCCTGAAGTCATCCGGTGCTGGCATTTGTCATGGCAATAAAGAGCTAACAGAGACCTCCATGTCAGGCACCAAACCACATGGGAACCCCAGGCACCAGTGGCCACTCTCAGGCCCAAGAATGAAGTCACCTCAGGTCTTCCATCCCAGAATCATCCCTGAATGCAGGTTGATCGTTGGGATGCCATGAGGAATCAAGTTTCACTTATCAACACCTAAGAACAGTGATGCAGAGGGGTCAAGGCATGAGAGAGGGAGAAGGAGAGAACTCTGATGTGTGTGACACCCGCAGGCTAGACTAGGGGACACATA